>NW_026652290.1:77212691-77276702 GCF_009828535.3 Hylobates moloch | reverse complement strand
AAAAAAAAAAAAAAAAAAAAAAAAAACAAAACTAATCTACAATTGGTGGGCAAGTAGGAAGCACTTGCCTCCAGGGTGCAGGTGGGCCAAGGTTAGTGGGTGGGAGTACAGAGGGAATCAAGGCATTGGGAACCAACTTAGCAGCAGGACATGTGATGCCCAGGTTGCATGGTATCGATGTTAGGAGGGTCATGGGAAACAACTATTTGGGGTGCAGGTGGGCCGAGGCTAGTAGATGGATACACAGAGGGAGTCAGGATGCCATGAGCCCACTGGCTGGCAGGGCATCCACTTTGGAAGGACTGCAGTGAGGTGGTTACCAGGCTGGGGCCAGCAAGCTTACTGAGGAACTTTGTGCATTGGACACGTGGTTGTCAGTTATGCAACAAGAGCAAACAAACTACAGGCAAAAATGGAAGCACTGGAGGCCAGCAGGGTGGCACATGCCTATAATCTCAGTGACTTGGGAGGCTGAAGCAGGAGGATCACTCAAGGCCAGGAGTTTGAGACCAGCCCAAACAACACAGCGGAATTGTGTCTCTAAAGTAAAAAGCAAAAAAAAGGCCGGGCACGGTGGCTCATGCCTATAATCCCAGCACTTTGGGAGACCGAGGCAGGTGGATCACCTGAGGTCAGGAGTTCAAGACCAGCCTGACCAACATGATGAAACCCTGTCTCTACTAAAAATACAAAATTAGCTAGATGTGGTGGCACATGCTTGTAATCCCAGCTACTTGGGAGGCTGAAGGCTGAGGCTGGAGAATGGCTGGAACCCGAGAAGCAGAGATTGCAGTGAGTCAAGATCGCGCCGTTGCACTCCAGTCTGGGCAACAAGAGCAAAACTCCATCTCAAAAAAAAAAAAAAAAAAGTTTAAAAAAATAATAATAATAAGGCTGAGCACAGTAGCTCAAGCCTGTAATCCCAGCACTTTGGGAGGCCGAGGTGGGTGGATCACGAGGTCAGGAGATCGAGACCATCCTGGATAACACAGTGAAACCCCGTCTCTACTAAAAATAACAAAAAAAATTATCCAGGCGTGGTGGCAGGCGCCTGTAGTCCCAGCTGCTGGGGAGGCTGAGGCAGGAGAATGGCATGAACCCAGGAGGTGGAGCTTGCAGTGAGCCGAGATCACGCCACTGCACTCCAGCCTGGGCGACAGAGCAAGACTCCGTCTAAAAAAAAAAAACAAAAACGAATAAATAAACAAAATATATAGCCGGGCATAGGGGTGCATGCCTGTAGTCCTAGCTACCAAGGATGCTGAGGCAGGAGAATCTCTTGAGCCTAGAAGCTTAAGGTTGCAGTAAGCTATGAGTGGACGACTGCACTCTAACCTGAGTGACAGAGCAAGACCCTATCTCTAAGTGGAAAAAAAAAAAGAAGCACTGGAACCAGGAGAAAGCCAATTGTTCCGACAAAGTCCCTCTAGCCTCCTCTTCTAACAAAAACTAACGTTGTTGTCATTGCAAAAGAGAAATGCTTAAAAGATCCCAGTTCTTTATTATAGAGGCAGATCATGAAAGATTGATTTAGCACTTAGACACAATAAGTTGATAACTAGCACAGCAGTCAAGGACTTTAAAATAGCTATCATGGCTGGGCATGGTGGCTTACACCTGTAATCCCAGCACTTTGGGAGGCTGAGGCGGGCCGATCGCCTGAGGTCAGGAGTTCAAGGCCAGCCTGGCCAACATCGTGAAACCCCATCTCTACCAAAAAATACAAAAATTAGCCAGGCATGGTGGTGTGCACCTGTAGTCCTAGCTACTTGGGAGGCTGAGGCATGAGAATCGCTTAAACCTGGGAGGCGGAGGTTGCAGTGAGTTCAGCCTGGGCGACAGAGTGAGACTCTATCTCAAAAAAAGAAAAGAAAAAGAAAAAGAAAAAAAACAGTTATGATGAATATTTTCAGAGATGTAAAGGAAAAGGCAATTACAATGACTAAGCAAATAGAGAATCTTAGCAGAGAAATGAAAACTATAAAAAAGAACCAAAGAGAGTTAGGTTTCTAGAGGGGAATAGTCAGTTGATTTTTGACAAAGGATTCAGAGCAATTCAATAAGGAAAGAAAAGTTTTCAACACATTGTACTGAAACAACTGGACAAACATATGGGGAAAAAATGGACTTACCACCACATATAGAAATTAATTTAAGATGGTTCATGAATGTAGGCAGAAAAGCTTAAAACTATAAAGCTTCTAGAATAAAATACAGGCGAATATCATAATCTTAGGTTAGACAAATATTTCTTAGGACTCAGAAAGGAGTAACCAGGCCAGGTGTGGTGGCTCACACCTGTAATCCCTGTACTTTGGGAGGCCAAGTTGGGAGGATTGCTAGAACCCAGGAGTTCAAGACCAGCCTGGGCAACATACTGAGATCCCATCTCATTTAAAAAAAGGGACGGTAGGGAGTAACCATAAAGAAAGTTGATAAATTTGACTTCATCAAAATTAAAAACTTCAGTTCATCAAAAGACATCCAGAAAATGAAAAGAGCTGGACATGGTGGCTCACACCTGTAATCTCAACACATTGGGAAGCCAAGGCAGGAGGATCACATAAGGCCAGGAGTTTGAGACCATCCTGGGCAACATAGTGAGATCCTCGTCTTGATAGAAATTTTTTTTTTTTTTTTTTTTAGACGGAATCTCACTCTGTTGCTCAGGCTGGAATGCAGTGGCAAGATATGGACTCACCACAACCTCCGCCTCCCGGGTTCAAGCAATTCTCCTGCCTCAGCCTCCCGAGTAGCTGGGGTTACAGGGGCCCACGACCATGCCCAGCTAATTTTTGTATTTTTAGTAGAGATGGGGTTTCACCATCTTGGCCAGGCTGGTCTTGAACTCCTGACCTCGTGATTCACCCGCCTCGGGCTCCCAATGTGCTGGGATTACAGGCGTGAGCCACCGTGCCCAGCTGAAATTTTTTTTTAAATTAGCCAGGAGTGGTGGTATGTGCCTGTAGTTCTAGCTACTTGGGAGGCTGAGGTGGGAGGATTGCTTGAGCTCAGGAGTTTGAGGCTGCAGTGAGCTATGATCACACCATCACACTCCAACCCGGGTGACAGAGTAGGACCTTGTTTCTAAAACAAAATAAATTAATTTAAGTTAAAATTAAAATTTTTTTTAAAAGAAAATGGAAACATAAGCCATAGGCTAGGATGTGCCTATATCCCATTCCATATTTGTAACTTATATTTCTGACAAATGACTTGTATCCAGATTATGTAAAGAATTCATACAGCAATTTTAAAGAAACAACACAGTAAAAATAGTGAAAAGACTTGAACAGACACTTCACAAAGAAAGTGGGCTGGGGATGATGACACACGCCTGTAATCCTAGCACTTTAGGAGGCTAAGGTGGGCTGATAGCTTGAGCTCAGGAGTTCAAGACCAGCCTGGGCAACGTGGCGAAACCCTGTCTCTACAAAAAAAAACACAAAAATTAGGCATAGTGGCACACACCTGTAATCCCAGCTACTCAGGGCTGAGGCATGAGAATCGCTTGAACTGAGGAGGCAAAGGTTGCAGTGAGCCTAGATTGTGCCATTGCACTCTGTCCTGGGCAACACAGTCTCAAAAAAAAAGGGATATGCAGATGACCAGTAAGTGCATGAAAAGGTATATGTTACTCCTCAGACAAATACACATTAAAACCACAATGAACTATATACCATTTTGCACCGCTATAATGACTAAAATTCAAAAGACAGACAATAACAAGTGTTAGCAAAGATGTACAGCAGTTGGAATTCTCATAAAATGCTCATAAAAATGTAAAATGACACAACCACTTTGGAAAACAGTTTGGCAATTTCTTATAAAGTTAGACAATTAAACACACACCTACTCTATGACCTAGCATTTCCACTCTTAAGTATTTACCAAGATAAATGAAACTATCCACAAAAATATTTGTGTCCAAATGTTCATAGTAACCTTATTTCTAGTAGACCAAACTGGGAAACAACCCATCTGTCCTTAAACAGACGAATTGTGATACAAATTGTGATATATACATACAATGGGGTCTAACTCAACATTAAAATGGAAAAAAAATTTGGCCAGGCCCAATGGCTTGTGCTACCTGGCCAAGAAAGTTCTATATCTTGATTGAGGTTGTGGGCAGCAAGCCATCCAGGTGGCGAGGCAAGAGACCGAGGGCACGAGCTGTTCCAGTATAATAAAATATATAAAACAACAAGAGTTATATTAGATCTAGATCATAGACATGATTATGTATGAATATCATTAATCATCAGTTTGTGGCAATTACTCTTTGTTCCAATATTATAATAATCCTTGCTCTATAATCATAACCTAGGAAAAATCAGGCCATACAGAGATAGGAGCTAAGGGGACATAGTGAGAAGTGACCAGAAGACAAGAGTGTGAGCCTTCTGTTATGCCCGGACACGGCCACCAGAGGCCTCCTTGGCCTAGCGGTAACGCCAGCGTCTGGGAAGATGCCCATTGCCAAGCGGACTGTGGTCTAGCGGTAGCGTCAGTGTCAAGGAAAAACACCTGCTACTTAGCAGACCAGGAAAGGGAGTCTCCCTTTCCCCGGGGGAGTTTAGAGAAGACTCTACTCCTCCACCTTTTGTGGAGGGCCTGACATCAGTCAGGCCCACCCGCAGTTATCTGGAGGCCTAACCGTCTCCCTGTGATGCTGTGCTTCAGTGGTCACGCTCCTAGTCCACTTTCATGTTCCATCCTGTACACCTGGCTCTGCCTTTTAGATGATAGCAGTAGCAAAATTAGTGAAAGTACTAAAAGTCTCTGATATGCAGAAATAATGGCATAAGCTGTCTCTCTCTCTCTCTCTCTCTCTCTGCCTTGGCTGCCTGGCAGGGAAGGGCCCCCTGTCCAGTAGACACATGACCCACATGACCTTACCTATCACTGGAGATGGCTCACACTCCTTACCCTGCCCCTTTGTCTTGTATCCAATAAATATCAGCACAGCCTGGCATTCGGGGCCACTACTGGTCTCCGCTTCTTGGTGGTAGTGGTCCCCCAGGCCCAGCTCTCTTGTCTTTTATCTCTTTGTCTTGTGTCTTTATTTCTACAATCTCTCGTTTCCGCACACAGGGAGAAAAGCCCACTGACCCTGTGGGGCTGGACCCTGCAGAGGTGATGGTTAGATGGGAATATGCATTTGTCATAACTCATTAAGGGCCAGGAACAGTGGCTCACAGCTGTGATCCTAGCACTTTGGGAGTCTGAGGTGGGATCACTAGAGGCCAGGAGTTCCACATCAGCCTGGGAAAAAAAGTGAGACCCCTTGTCCCTAAAAAAAAATTTAAAAATTGGTGGTACACGCCTGTGGTCCCAACAACTCAAGAGGCTAAGGTGGGAGGATGACTTGAGCCTAGGAGGTCAAGGCTATAGTGAGCCATGATTGCACCACTGCACCCCAGCCTGAGTGACACAGCAAGATCCTGTTTCCAAAGAGAAAAAAACCAACTCATTGAGCTATCTACTTTAAATATGCGGTTTATTGTTTGTAAATTATATCTGAATAAATTTTACTTTATTTATTTATTTTTAGAGACAGGGTCTCATTCTGTCACCCAGACTGGAGTGCAGTGGTACGATCATGGCTCCCTGCAGCCTTGACCTCCTGGGCTCAAGCCGTTCTCTTACCTCAGCCTCCCAAGTTGCTGGGACCACAGGCATCCACCACCATGCCCAGCTAATTTTTAAATTATTTGTAGAGATGAGGTTGCAGTATGTTGCCCAGGCTGGTCTCAAACTCCTGGCCTCAAGCAATTCTCCCACCTCGGCCCTCCAAAGTACTGAGATTATAGATGTGAGCCACTGAGCCTGCCTAAATTTGACTTCATAAAAAGAATTGTTTAGCAACCACTAGATGCCAGGTTTGTAAGGTGAGAAGAAAGAATGAACAAAGAAGAAATAGTTGAAGATATAGGAGAAAAGGGATAGCAGACAAGGTCCCTGAGAAAGTGAGAAGGAAGGAAACTCAGAGCCCAGACGGAGGAGTTTGCCATGGCCAATGCAGTGAACTCTGAGGCACAAGGGAAGGAAGGCAGTGGGAGAGGGAGCCGACTAGAAACAGGTAGAAGGGGCTGGGCATGATGGTTCATGCCTGTAATCCCAGCACCCTGAGCAGCTGAGATGAGAAGATTGCTTGAGGCCAGGAGTTCAACACCAGCCTGAGCAACATAGTGAGGCCTCATCTCTATTTAATTTAATGTATATGTGACTGTCAGGCCATGCCATAGCCCAGTTCATATCACTACCCAAATAGTTTTCCTGTTCTTGTTATGAATTAATGGTATGCCATTGCACGGAAGTACCATATAATTTTATATATATATATGACTGTCAGGCCATGCCATAGCCCCGCTGAGCCTGGCGACCTTGGGTCTTCAATCTCCCCAAGAATGGAATTTCTCCAGCATTGCTCAGTAACCTGGAGGAGGAGTCAGAGAGTCCAGAGTTTGCGGAGTTGAGGTCGGGCATGGTGGCTCACGCCTGTAACCCCAGCACTTTGGGACGTCAAGGCGGATCAGTTGAGGTCAGGAGTTTGAGACCAGCCTGGGCCAACGTGGTAAAACCCCGTCTCTACTAAGAATACAAAAATTAGCTGGATGTGGTGGCAGGCGCCTGTAGTCCCAGCTACTCAGGAGGCTGAGGCAGGAGAATTGCTTGAACCCAGGAGGTGGAGGTTTCAGTGAGCTGAGATCATGCCACTGCACTCCAGCCTAGGCAACAGAGCAAGTCTCCGTCTCAACAACAACAACAACAAAAAGTTTGGGGAGTTTAAAGCAGGTGGCATGAAAGAAAAAAAGTGGTAAGAGTTGGAGGCATTGACAGGTAGCTTGGAAGACACAGCCCTTGGAGGGCTCAGCTGGGTGGGGAAGGAAGTAAAGCCAGGAGGTGCATAGGTAAAGAAAAGGGAAAGCTTGAGGGGCAGGTGGAACAAGTAAGAGTCCGGGGGCAGGAGGTGGTGGTTAGGCTGGATTTGGAGCTGAAATTCTCTTTAGCTTCTGTCTGCTCCTCTTTGACAACCTGCATTTCAGTAAATTCCACATATTTGTTGAAAGCCTATTGTATAGGAATCTGAACTGTCTTGTAAAGGGAAGTTTGTGTAGGTTGTTTCTGCCTAGTAGAAGATAAATTCTCCTGCAGCCGTATTCATACAGCTCTGTATCCTCCCACCTCAGCAGCAAATGTCACACTGCATCTTTAAGTCGATAACCTAAATATATATCTCACACCCTTTAGTCCGCAGTTTCACTTTTAAGAATTTATTCTTATGAGTGTTTTTGCATATGTGTGCAACGACTTCGATACAAGAGTATTCATTTGGATACCATTTGTAATAGCAGCCCTAGGAGGGCTAACATCACTGAGAGGCTGGTTTAATAAATAATGGCACTTCTGTGCAATGGCATGCCATTGCATTCATCACAACAACAGGAAAATGATTTGGGTACTGATATGAACTTATTTTAAAAATGTATTACTTAGCCTGGGCAACATAGGGAGACTATGTCTCATACATATATATTAGAGACTCCTGTAGTCCCAACAGCTTGATAGGCTGAGGTGTGAGGATCGCCTGAGCCCAAGAGGTTGAGGTTATAGTGAGCTATGATAGCCACTACATTCTAGCCTGGGCTTCAGAGTGACAACCTGTATCAAAAAAAAAAAAAAAAAAAAAGAAAAAAAAAGAAAAAAGAAATGTATTGCTTAAAGTGAAAGTGAAAATAGGGCACAGAACAGGGGCTATGGTGTTTTATCTTTTCTATAAAAATAAAAATCACATACACACTTAGGAACTGGTGTCACGCCTGAGGCAGGATAGGGAGGAGGGACCTTTACTATTTTATGTGATTTTACCCTTAAAATTTGCGGAGAAAGTGAGAGAGAGGAAGAGAGACTTCACTTGTTGGTTTCTGGAGCGACAGGGAAAACTACAACCTACAGAATGAAGCTCTAATGGTGGAATTTCAGGAGTTGAACCCCCCCAGCATCCCTCAGTAGTCACTATGCTGCTGACCTCTATCCAGCACCTCCTGGAGCTGATAGAAGATATAACCCTGGCTCTAAACGACTGGACTTAAGAGGCCAGGCCTCTGGAAAGGGGGATCCATAAAGCATCTATGTACAAACACCTCACCAATCCATCACTGAGCTACTCAGCAACCTCACCAGAAGAACATAGCTGAGAATCAGAACTTTTGGTTTTTTTGAGACAGGGTTTCGCTCTGTTGCTCAGGCTGGAGTGCAGTGGTGCAAGCACGGCTCACTGCAGCAAGCACGGCTCACTGCAGCCTTGACCTCCCAGGGTTAAGCAATCCTCCCACCCCACCCTCCCAGTAGCAAACAGCACAGGCGCGCGCCACCAGACCCAGCTAACTTTTTTTCTTTTCTCTTTTTTGAGATGAGTTCTCACGATGTTGTCGAGGCTGGTCTTGAACTCCTGGCTTCAAGTGATCCTCCCGCCTCAGCCTCTCAGATTGCTGGGATTACAGGTATGAGCCACTGTACCCTGCCCAGAACTTTTTTTTCTACTGACTCTGAAGTGTTACCATAGATGATACTGAAACTCATACATTTCCTTGCTCCTAGTCAGAGCCCATGTTCCGCTTCTGGGGATCCACTTGGCCCTCCAGAATAAGTGTGAAGATTATTTTAAACTGAAGACACTAGAGATACAGCAGATGCAGAAAGAAGCCTTTTTGAAACTTCCTTTATTTCACTAAAAGGAAGAGCCTTCTGGGAGTAAAGTTGCCATAAATCTCCTCTCCAGAGGAGTTCACTCCCAGGAAGAACACCAAACACTCATGTAGACAAACATAAACAAACTGCATAAACAAACATCAGCAACAAACTCCCATCTCTTCCATTTGTTTCTCTAAAAGTCCATTTGTCTTTCCTCAAATGTCCATGTGTCTTTCCCACAGAAGCCTTTCTCTCTGCTCTCTTTCCCTTATTAGGTTGAGATCAATGAGCTTCTTTATCTGAACACTCCTGCATGCATATAAATAAAACTTGTTTTCTTTTTTTTTTTTTTTTTGAGACGGAGTTTCACTCTTGTTGCCCAGGCTGGAGTGCAATGGCACAATCTTGGCTCACCGCAACCTCCACCTCCCAGGTTCAAGCAATTCTCCTGCCTCAGCCTCCCTAGTAGCTGGGATTATAGGCATGTGCCACCACGCCCGGCTAATTTTTTTTTTTGTATTTTTAGTAGAGACGGTGTTTCTCCATGTTGGTCAGGCTGGTCTCGAACTCCCGACCTCAGGTGATCCGCCCGCCTTGGCCTCCCAAAGTGTTGGGATTACAGGCGTGAGCCACCGTGCCCGGCTTTTTTTTTTTTTTTTTTTTTTTGAGACTGAGTCTCGCTCTGTTGCCCAGGCTGGAGTGCAGTGGTGGGATCTCAGCTCACTGCAACCTTTGCACCTACCAGGTTCAAGCAATTCTCTGCCTCAGCCTCCCTAGTAGCTGGGATTACAGGCGCCTGCCACCACGCCTGGCTAATTTTTTTGTATTTTTAATAGAGGCGGGGTTTCATCATGTTGGCCAGACTGGTCTTGAACTCCTGACCTCGTGATGCACCTGCCTTGGCCTCCCAAAGTGCTGGGATTACAGGTGTGAGCCACCATGCCCAGCCAACTTGTTTTCTTTTTCTGTTTTGTTTTTGAGACAGGCTTTTGCTCTGCTGCCCAGGCTGGAGTGCAGTGGCACAATCATGGCTCACTGCAGCCTCAACCTCCAGGGCTTAAGCAATCCTTCTACCTCAGCCTCCTGCATAGCTGACACTACAGACTCATGCCACCATGCCTGGCTAATTATGGGATCTCACTTTGTTGCCCAGGCTGGTCTGGAACCCCTGGGCTCAAGCGATCTTCCTACCTTAGCCTCCCAAAGTGCTAGGATTAAAGGCATGAGCCACCTTGCCCGGCCAAACTTGTTTTCTTTTTGCCTGTTTATCTGTCTATTGTCAGTTAATTTGTGGGCCCCTGATCATTGGACCTAAATCCTCAGTAGAGAAAAATATTTTTTTTTTGTTTTTTTGCTTTTTCAAATTTTTATTTTGAAAGAAGTATAGACTTAACAAGCAGTTAAAAAATAATAATACAGAGGTTCTATGTACCTTCACTCAATTTCCCCCAATGGAACATCTTACATAACTATAGTAAAATATCTAAACCAGGAAATTGACATTTATACAACCCATAGATCTTATTCAGATTTCACCAGTGTACAAGCACTCATGTGTGTACATGTGTATCGTTCTATGCAACTTGCCACATGTAGATTCATGTAACAACTGTCATAGTCAAGATACACAATTATTTCATCACCACAAATATCCCGTGTTACCCCTCTCTAGTTACACCTATCTCTTTACCCTCTTGATGCCCCATCCCTAACTCCTGGCAACCACTAATCTGTTTACTATCTCCATAATTTTGTCATTTTTAGAATGTTTATAAATTTAATCATATAGTAGGTAACCTTTTGAGATTGAATTTTTTTACTCAGCTTAATTCTTTTGACATCCGTCCAAGCTGTTGCATGTATCAATAGTTTGTTCCTTTTTACTATTGGGTAGTATTTCATGATATGGATGCAGCATAGTTTGTTTAATGATTCACCCACTGAAGGACACTTAGTTTGTGTCTGTGTCTTGGTATTACAAACAAAACTACTACAAACAATATAGTCTAAGATTTTTGTGTGAGCATAAATTTTCATTTTTCTGGGATAAATGTCAAGAGATGTGATTGTCGGGTCATATGATAAATGCATGTTTACTTTTTGATTGTTATTACTTTTTTAAAAAATTATTTTAGATTCAGCGGTACATGTCCAGGTTTGTTACATGGATATATTGTGTAATGCTGAGGTTTGGGGCTTCTTCTCCCATGAACCTTCCACGTAGAGTTTTTAACTAAGCCTGGTTAACAAATTTTCAAGCCAATAGGGGAAAACAGCAAATTACAGGGGGAGAAAGGTTATTTCAGGCAGAAGCCTTCCTTCAACTTCATTGTGACAGATGACAACCTAGCATTTGAAGGAGAGAAAAAAAATCTATTGAAAAAAAAAAGCCAGGCATGGTGGCTCACGCCTGTAATCCCAGCACGGAGGCCGAGGCAGGACCGCTTGAGGTCAGAGTTCAAGACCAGCCTGGCCAACATGGGGAAACTCCGTCTCTACTAAAAATACAAAAATTAGCTGGGCATGGTGGTGCATGCCGGTAATCCCAGCTACTCAGGAGGCTGATGTGCGAGAATCGCTTGAACCCAGGAGGTAGAGGTTGCAATGAGCTGAGATCATGCATGCACTGTAGCCTGGATGAGAAAGTGAGACTCTGTCTCAAAAAACAAGCCAGGAACAGTAGCTTGTGCCTGTAATTCCAGCACTTTGGGTGGCCACGTCAGGAGGATCTCTTGAGCCCAGGAGTTCAAGACCAGCTTGGGCCACACAGTGGGACCCCATCTCTACAAAAAATGAAAAATAAAAAAAATTTAGCCAGGTGTGGTGGCACGTGCCTATAGCCCTCCCAGTTTCTTAGGAGGCTGAGGTGGGAGGATCACTTGACCCCAGGAGTTCAAGTTTGCAGTGAGCTATGTTTGTGCCACTGCACTTCAGCCTAAGCAACAAAGTGAGACCCTGTCTCAAAAATAAAAAAATAAAAAATAAGAACTTCCAGGAAGTCCAGAATCTGCCATTCTGCATGCCTTCTTGGATGTCATGAGAGCATTAGAGTTGCCTCACAATCCAGGTATTTTCTTAATTACGAGAGACTTTAAACCACCCCTCTGTCTTTCAGAGAGCCTTCTGGCTCCTGCAGCTGGCCAGTATTTACAATCAGACTCCGAAGTTTTCCAAGCTGCCATGATCCTTCAAGCTAACAAGAAACAACAAACAGCTGGGGAATACATCGCTTCAACCGGCTTCTTTGACTTTAACAGAGCCTCACCTGTAGAGAAGTGGGGCCTTGGGATCTGCGAGCTGCTCCAGAACCGCTACTAACCTCTAGTCCTGCCAGGGAACAGCACCCTGTCCAAGCCCTACGACCCAAGAACCCATCTTTCTTGTAAATCCTACCCAGAAGATGTAGCCCCACCCTCCAAAACCAAGAGATCACTCAGTCCTGCAGACTCTATCCTCCGAAGCTTCTTGGATCAGCCCCTCTCACCAACCCTTCTGCTATTTCCATGTTTCAGACCTTCAGATGTTCTACCTCCAGCTAGAGCAACGTCCTTCTAACTCCAGGCTTCTTCTGCTCCGTTGAGATGATGTAAGTCACTTCAGTTTACACCTTCCAAGGACTCCCCATCACCTTCTGGTTAAAGTCCAGCACCCTTGAAATGGCATTCATGGCCCTTCATGGAGCTCTCCTGGCCTGCCTGACCTCTCACCACCTCCTGCCTTGCGCTTTACTGCGTACAGTCACTACACTGTCTAATATGGTAGCCACCAGCTGCAAGCGGCTCTTTAAATTTCAGTACTTTATTTTAGACAGGGTCTCATTCTATCACTGAGGCTGGAGGGTAGTGGCATGATCACGGCTCACTGCAGCCTCACCCTCCCAGGGTCAAGGGATCCTCCCACCTCAGCCTCCTGAGTAGCTAGGACTACAGGAATGCACCATCACTCCCGGCTAATTTTTTATTTTTTGTGGAGACGGGATCTCACTATGTTGCCCAGGCTGGTCTGGAATTCCTGTGCTCAAGCACTCCTCACACCGTAGCCTCCCAAAGTGCTGGGATTACAGGTGTGAGCTGTAATGTGCCTGGCCTAAGTTTTAGTTAAAATAAAATTAGTTTCTCAGTTGCACTATCCACATTTCAAGTGCTTACTAGCTAGAGGTTACATACTGGACAGCATAGAAATAGAACATTCCCATCAACACAGAGTTTTACTAGATAGCATTCCTCTAGAAACACCCAAGCGTTTTTATTTTTTTGCACACATCATGCTGTCTTGCCCTGCCAGGTCTTTGCTCATGCCTCTGCCCAAAAGATGCTTTCTTTTATCTTTTCACATGGGGGATGCTTCAAGACTCAGCTCACAGGTCATCTCTAAGAAGACTTATTCGAATCTCCAGGCTGGGGCAAGTGCTGGGTTCCTGTGTTCTAATAGTTCCTTGTGTTAACTAATCTCTATCTGACCACTTAGCATCTGCTGATATTTCTGTCTCCTCCATAAGATTCTGTGTTCCTCTGGGGCAGGGCCGTGTCTTCATCAGCTCTGTATCCCCAGTGCCTGGCACAAAGCAGGTGTCCTTTGCCATTGGTCGAACCCATCTGAGTGGAACTTTCAGTGGTGCATGACCATAGAACAGTACAAGTTTAATTGTGTATTAGTAAAGACTCCTATGTAGAGAGAAACACCTCAACTCAAACTAGTCAAGAGAAAAGAAGACGTAATGGTTCAATAATTGGGAAGCCCCAGGTTGGTTCTGACTTCATGCATGACTAGATCCAGTGGCTCAACACACGTTACCAGGGCCTGGTTCCCTCCCCAGCTCTTGGCTCTGTTGACTGCCCTGTAACATCCCTCTCAGGCAAGATGACCACCAGTAGTGTTGGTCCTAAGTATCTCCAATTTAGCAACCTCAGTGAAGAGAGAAATTCTCTCTCAATTATCTACTTAGCGGTCTCCAGGAAGATCCTGTTTGGCCTTGATTTGGTTGTGTGCCCTCCCTCCATGAATCACTGTGGACTGTGAAAAGGAGTAGTTTGTTTGGCTATGTCATCCTGGCTTATGTGTCTGTTCCTGGGGTGAGAGTGGGGGAGGTGAGTATACGAGCATCGTGATTGACAGCTTCCCAAGCTACTTGGAAAAAGAAGGAGTTACCCAAAGGAACCAGAAGAACAGATTGCAGGAATAGTGGGAGGTACAGGCTTTACCTGCCACAGGCCCTGCTGCCCATTTTGAGATAGGAGGCAGAGTCAGCTGCTCTCTCGGTGACCTGGACTCCTGCTTGCTTTCTCTTGCCTTTCGTTCTTTTCCCATGTAGACCAGAGTCCACTCACCCTCAGATTTCAAGCCACCAATCAGCAGGCTGCAAAGGGTTTTGAATTTAGATTTTGCTGGCCTGGAAATACATAGTGATGGAGCTTTGAAAGACAATGGGCCGGGCATAGTGGCTCAGGCCACCCATCACTTTGGGGGGCCAAGGCAGGCAGATCAGTTGAGGCCAGGAGTTTGAGACCAGCCTGGCTAGCACAGCAAAACCCCATCTCTACTAAAGATACAAAAATTAGGCAGGTTTGGTGGCGCATGCCTGTAATCCCTAGCTACTCAGGAGGCTGAGGCACGAGAATCACTTGAACCCGAGACAGAGGTTGCAGTGAGATGAGATTGCGCCACTGAACTCCAACCTGGACAACAGAGTGAAACTCTGTCCCAGAAAAAAAGAAGAAGAAAGAAAAAAACTGGCCTCACTCTGGAAAGAACCCTTGTAGAATTTGCCCACTCTGGTCAAGGACCTACAAGCTATTGTAACCTTCCTGTTTTTCATCCATTTAAAAAATTAGCTGGGCATAGTGGCTCATGCCTATAATCCCAGCACTTTGGGAGGCTCAGGCACAAGGATCACTTGAGGTCAGGAGTTCAAGACCAGACTGGGCAACATAGGGAAATCCCATCTCTATAAGTTTTTTTCTTTTTTAATTAGCCAGGCGTGGTGGAGTGGGCCTGTAATCCCAGCTACCCAGGAGACTGAGGCAGGAGTATTGCTCAAGCCCAGGGATTCGAGGCTACAGTGAGCTGTGATTGCATCACTACACTGCAGCCTGGGCTTCAGAGGAAGACTCTGTCTCTAAAAAAAAGAATACAAAAAAGATTTAAGGTATAATTTACATACAGTAAAATTCACCCTTTTTAGTGTATAGCATTGTGAGTTTTTGTTGTTGTTGTTTGTTTGTTTGTTTGTTTGTTTTTTGTGAGATGGAGTCTCGCTGTCACCCAGGCCGGAGTGCAGTGGCGCGATTTTGGCTCACTGCAGACTACGCCTCCCGGGGTACACGCCATTCTCCTGCCTCAGCCTCCCGAGTAGCTGGGACTACAGGCGCCCGCCACCTCGCCCGGCTAATTTTTTGTATTTTTAGTAGAGACGGGGTTTCACCGTGTTAGCCAGGATGGTCTCGATCTCCTGACCTCGTGATCTGCCCGCCTCGGCCTCCCAAAGTGCTGGGATTACAGGCGTGAGCCACCGCGCCCGGCTGCATTGTGAGTTTTGACTATAGTCATCCACTACAGTCAAGATGTAAAACAGTTCCCTCAGCCACAGTTCATTGGGCCCAGTTACAGCCAAACGTTCCCTAGGCCCTGTCCCTGGCAACTACTGATCTGTTTTCTATCCCCATAGTTTTTATTTTTTAGTATTAATTTTTTTATTTTAGAGATGGGGTCTCACTCTCTTATCCAGGCTGGAATTCAGTTGTATGATCACAGCTCACTGCAGCCTCAAACTCCTGGGCTCACGCGATTCTCCCGCCTTGGCCTACTGAGTAGCTGGGACTACAGGCCTGTGCCACCATGCCCAGCTAATTTAAAAAAACAAAAAACAAAACAAAAAAAACATTTTTGTAGATTTGGGGTCTCACCCTTACCATCTTGCCCAGGATGATCTCCAACTCCTGGCCTCAAGTGAGCTTCCCACCTTGGCCTCCCAAAGTGTGGGGATCACAGGCATGAGCCACCTCCCCTGTCCCTGTCCCGATAGTTTTAACTTTCCTGAAATATATAAATGGAAACATAAGGTATGAAGGTTTTGAGTTTAGCTTCTTTGATTTAGCATAAGACAATTGATGCATATCGGTGATGCTCTATACGTCAATAGTCATTCCTTTTTATTGCTAAATAACACTTCACCAATGGATGTACCACATATTAGTTATGCTCTGATTTAGGTACAGATGGGTTTTTTCCAATTTTTCTCATTTATGAATAAAGCTACTATAAACATAGATTTTCTCTTTTAAAAAATTGTTTTGGGGACAGGGACTGGTCTCACTATGTTGCTCAGGCTGATCCAGAACTCCTGGACTCAAGCAATTCTCCCACCTCAGCCTCCTGAGTAGTTGGGACTACAGGTACACACCAGCATCCCCAGCTATAAATTTTCATTTCCCTTGGTAAATACCTAGGAGTGGGATTTCTGGGTTTTATGATAAATGTTTAATTTTATATGAAACTGCCAAATTGTTTCCCAAACAGACTATATTATTCTGTATGGCTAATACATTATATGAGCATTCCAGTCACTTTGCATTCTTGCCAGAACTTGGGTTTGTTGGTTTGTTTTTTTTTTAAGCTATTCTAATAGATGTGTAGTGGTATTACCCTTTGGTTTTAATTTGCATTTCCCTAATGACTAATCATGTTTAACATTTTAGCAGCCGGGTGCAGTGGCTCATGCCTGTAATCGTAGCGTTTTAGGAGGTTAAGCCAGGTGGATCACTTGAGCCCAAGAATTCAAGACCAGCTTGGGCAACATAGTGAGATCCTGTCTCTCCAAAAAAAAGTTAAAAATTAACTGGGCATGGCGGTATGCACCTGTAGTCCCAGCTACTCACAAGGCTGAGGTGAGAGGATGGCTGGAGCTGGGGAGGTCGAGGCTGCAGTGAGCCGAGATTGCACTGCTACACTCCAGCCTGGAAAACAGAGTGACACCATGTCTCAAGAAAAGAAAAAAATATTTTTTGCGTGTATTTATTTGCCATCCATAGATCATCTTTGTGGAAGTGCATTCAAATACATTTTTTTTTTTTTTTGAGACAGGTTTTCACTCTGTTGCCCAGGCTGAGTGCAGTGGGGGCGATTACCAGGTTGTTACTGGAAAGGGGTCCCAATCCAGGCCCTAAGACAGCATTCTTGGATCTCGCACAATAAAGAATTTGAGGTGAATCCATAAAGTGAAAGCAAGTTTGTTAAGAAAGTAAAGGAATAAAAGAATGGCTACTCCATAGGCAGAGCAGCCCCAAAGGCTGCTGGTTGCCCATTTTTATGGTTATTTGTTGATTACATGCTAAATAAGCGGTGGATTATTCATGCCTCCCCTTTTTGGAACATATAGGGTAGCTTCTTGACGTTGGCATGGTATTTGTAAACTGTCATGGTGCTGGTGGGAGTGTAGCAGTGAGAACGACCAGAGATCACTCTTGTAGCCTTCTTGGTTTTGATGGGTTTTAGCCAGCTTCTTTACTGCGACCTGTTTTAGCAGCAAGGTCTTTATGACCTGTATCTTGTGCTGATCCTCCTATCTTATCCTGTGACTTAGAATGCCTTAACTTCCTGGGAATGCAGCCCAGCAAGTCTCAACCTTATTTTACCCAGCCCCTATTCAAGACAGAGTTGCTCTGGCTCAAACACCTCTGACAAGGTGAGGTCAGAGCCCTGGCATCGGAAAGTGGTTGACTTGCAGGTTGGTAAGAAGAATTTACTGACAGCAGTATAGATTTGAAAAGGAAAGTTTTATTAGCTACAAAGTACACTGCAGAAAAGTGCAGCCAGGCGCATCAGCAAGAGAACTGAGCACGCCATGGTGGATTTTCCTTAGGGATATTTATGGACCTTAAAGCGAGAGTTTAAGGGTAATTTAGACCATATTAGTGCACATAGGTCATGATTATTGACTACATTTGCAGACATTTTGGTGTCTTAATGTCAGCAAGGGTTGCACAATGAGTTTCAACGTGCATGCATTCTGGAGATGTATAGAAATTCTAGTTATTTATAAATTTTTCGGAAAGAGGCCTGGAACCAGATGCTGACTTTAGGTAACAGGGAAGGCTAATTACTTCTAAATGCCTCAGATAAGGAGTTTTGTCTCTGGATGGCCTGCTTGATGGTCACCAGATAATCTTTGTTCTTCTCAGTGATTACAGCTCACTGTAGCCTTGACTTCCCTGGCTCAAGCAATCCTCCCCCCTCAGCCTTCTGAGTAGCTGGAACCACAGGCATGTGCCACCATAGTTTTTGTGGAGACGGGGTCTCGCCATGTTGCCCAGGCTGGTCTTGAATTCCTGGGCTGAAGCAATCTGCCTGCCTTGGCCTCCCAAAATGTTAATATTATAGGTATGAGCCACTGTGCCTGGCTCATTTCTCATCTTTTAAAGTAGGGTTGACTTTTTATTATTGAGTTTTCTGAGTTCTCTACATATTCTGGATTCAAGTCCTTTATCAGATATAAGTTTTGCAAAAAAAAAAAAAAAAAAAGTCTCTCCATTTGTGGCTTTTCTTTTCGTTCTTTCAACAGTGTCTTTTGAAGAGAAGTTCTTCAAGTTCTTTTGAAGAGAAGTCCAAGTTACTGATTTTTTCTTTTACGAGCTGTACTTTTGGTGTCATATGTAAGAAATCGTGGCCTAACCCAAGCTCACAAATGTTTTATCCTAGAAGTTTTACAGTTTTAGGTTTTACGTTTATGTCTATGATCCATTTTGAATTAATTTTTATGGGGTGTGAAGTATAGATTGAGATTCATTTTTTTGCACCTGGATGTCTAATTGTTCCATCTCCATTCCTTAAATACACTGTACTTTTTCCATTGAATAATTTTTTTTTTTTTTACAGCCCAGAAGTCCTTTATTTTTTTTTTAACACCTATTATGCCATGAATTCATAGGGAATAGGTTCCAGCAGCTCATGCGCCTTCCCATTGGTTCTCACAAAGTGCGCTTCTCTGGGTGGAGCAGGCTGGCACTTTAGTTGAACCCAGGTACCTTTCTCTTTGGCTTCTTTCTTTTTCTGATCATTTTCCTTCACGCGTTTCAGGAAGCTGTCTTAGCTCTTAGAGTGCTTAATGTGCTCAATACGCACATTAATTCTCTTGGCAAGAAACTTGCCCTTAACTTGTTTGTTTACAACAATGCCAACAGCATGCTGGGTAACACTGTAGACTCTTCCAGTTTTGCCATGGTAACACTTGTGGGGCATTCCTTTTTGAACAGTACCCATTCCCTTGATGTCTACAATATCACCTTTCTTATAGATTCGCATATACGTGGCCAAAGGAACAACTCCATGTTTTCTAAAAGGCCTAGAGAACATATACCGGGTGCCTCCCCTCTTTCCCTTTGTGTTCATCATTTTGGCGAATTACTGGAAGATGGCGGTTCCGGCCGAAAGGTCCATTGAATTATTTTTGTTTGTCAAAAATCAATTGACCATATACGTATGTAACAGGACTGCTAGATTTGTACGACTGCTGCCACAGCAACAGACCAATACACTGACAGCAAGGTTTGCAGCAGAGAAAGAGTTTAATAATTCCAAAGCACCAAACAAGCAAACAGGAGGAATTCTCAAGCCTCAAATCCATTTTCTCTAGGTTTTCTGGGCAAAGGTTTTTAAGGGGATCATGGAGGGTGAGGGGCTAGAAAACTGGGGTCATTAATTGGTTGGAGTAAAGTGAATGAAATAATCAGAATGTGTTGACCCGGTGCAGTGGCTTACGCCTGTAGTCCCAGCGCTTTGGGAGGCTGAGACGGGCAGATCACCTGAGGTCAGGAGTTCAAGACCTGCCTGGACGACATGGTGAAACCCCGTCTCTACTAAAAATACAAAAGTTAGCTGGGCATGGTGGTGCGTGCCTATAGTCCCAGCTACTCAAGAGGCTGAAGCAGGAGAATCACTTGAACCCAGGAGCAGGAGGTTGCAGTGAGCTGAGACTGCACCATTGCACTCCAGCCTGGGTGACAGAGTGAGACACTGTCTCAAAATAATAATAATAATAATAATAATAATAATAATAATAATAATCAGGATGTGGAAACTGCATTATTCCATGAATCAGCTTTCTGCTGGGCCCCTCAGAACAGCTGGTATGGATAGTTTTGTTGTATGCAAAACCCAAAGGAGAAACTCCATGGAAAACTTACCATCTCACAAGGCCTTAGATTTCATCTACAGAATGGAAAGAGAACAGTCTTGTGACAAGGACTACCAATATCCTGGGGTAGTAAGCAAAGAGCAGCCACAAGGAAGTGGGCCAAAGAGCGAGCTGGCTTAATGATCACTGCTAACTGTGCTGCAAGCCTAGTTGAATTTTTTCCTCTCTTAATCGATTTTATAAAGTTTTCTTGGGGACAGTTGCATGCATGGATCTATTTCTGGGCTCTTTATTCTATTCCATTAATCTATATGTCTCTCCTTTCTCCAATATCACACTGTGTTGACTACCGTATCTTTATGTAAAATGTAGAAAGGTAGGGTGGGTTCGCCAACATTATTCTTCTTTTTCAAAATTGTTTTAACTATTCTGGTTCTTTTGCCTTTTGCCTTTTTTTTTTTTTTTTTTTTTTTGAGACAAGGTCTGGCTCTGTCACCCAGGCTGGAGTGGGGTGGCTCAATCTCAGCTCCCTGAAACCTCCTCCTCCCGGGCTCAAGCCATTCTTCCACCTCACCCTCCCAAATAGCTGATTTTTTTTTTTTTTGGACGGAGTTTTGCTCTTGTTGCCCAGGCTAGAGTGCAATGCCTCGATCTCAGCTCACTACAACCTCTGCTCCCTGGGTTCAAGTGATTCTCCTGCCTCAGCCTACCGTGTAGCTGGGATTATAGGCATGTGCCACCACGCTCAGCTAATTTTGTATTTTTAGTAGAGGCGGGGTTTCTCCATGTTGGTCAGGCTGGTCTCAAATTCCCGACCTCAGGTGATCCACTCGCCTCGGCCTCCCAAAGTGCTGGGGTTACAGGCATGAGCCGCTGTGCCTGGCCTTTTGTTTGTTTGTTTGTTTGTTTTTTGAGGCAGAGTCTCACTCTGTCACCCAAGCAGGAATGCATTGGTGTGTTCTCGTGTTACTGCAGCCTCCGCCACCCAGGTTCAAGTGATTTTCATGTCTCAGCCTCCCAAGTAGCTGGGATTACAGGGTGTACCACCACTCTTGGCTAATTTTTGTATTTTTAGTAGAGACAGGGTTTCACCATGTTGGCCAGGCTGGTCTCAAACTCGTGAGCTCAAGAAATCCACCCATCTTGACCTCACAAAATGCTGGGATTACAGGTGTGAGCCACCATGCCTGACCCAATATATATATTTTTTATTTATTTATTTATTTATTTATTTATTTATTTATTTATTTATTTATTTATTGTATAAAACATTTAATTTATTGGTCTTTGTGTGGAATTAGATGCATCGCCAGTATATTACAACTGAGCCATTAATTTTGTAGCTTCACCAACATTAACTGGTTTGCTTTCATGACACTGCTGAGGAATCGATTCTTTCTATAGATGTTCAAGAGAAAGGCCTTCTGAGAAATGTGCAAGTTCCTTTTGTACATTTACAAAAGCTTTATTTACTCTGTTAGCTTTTTCATCATTCATAATGTTTATCTTCTTAAGATTAGTGGTGGTCGGGAATGATGGCTCACGCCTGTAATCCTAGCACTTTGGGAGGCCAAGGCAAGTGGATCACCTGAGGTCAGGAGTTCAAGACAAGCCTTGTCAACCTGGTGAAACCCCATCTCTACTAAAAATACAAAAATTAGCCAGGCGTGATGGCAGGTGCCTATAATCCCAGCTACATAGGAGGCTGAGGCAGGAAAATCGCTTGAATCCGGGAGGCAGAGGTTGCAGTGAGCCAAGATTGCGCCATTGCACTCCAGCCTGGGTGACAAGAGCGAAACTCTGTCTCAAAAAAAACAAAAAAAAAAAAACAAGATTAGTGGTAACTGGTTTTGCTTTGTTTTTAGCCTTAAAGTTTTTTTTGGCTGGCTATGTGAAATACATTCCTGGATTTCTGCGCTCTTAATTTGTTCTTGGCCCTTGTCAGGAATTTAATACTTGCATGCAGCTTCTTAAGCTCCAGTTGACACCATCTGTTTTTTTGGGTTTTGGTATTTTGTTTTGTTTTTTTTTTTTTTGAGATGGAGTCTTGCTCTGTCACCCAGGCTGGAGTGCAGTGGCACTATCTTGGCTCACTACAACCTCTGCCTCCCAGGTTCATGCAATTCTCCTGCCTTAGCCTCACAAGTAGCTGGGATTACCGCCACACACCACCACACCCGGCTATTTTTTGTATTTTTAGTAGACAGGATTTCACCATGTTAGCCAGGATGGTCTCCATCTCCTGACCTTGTGATATGCCCGCCTCAGCCTCCAAAAGTGCTGGGATTACAGGCGTGAGCCACCGCTTCCGGCCTGGCCCAATCTGTATTTTAGAATCAGCATACAGACTCCATTTTTCTGCAAGGGACCACAGGCTTACAGGGGCTCCCCGATCAGAATCCACACCAGTGTTCGTGATTTATCCAGAGGTAGTTCTAGTATAGGGTGAAGGAAATCAAAATATTTTACCCCAAAATATATTTCTTTGACATATTTTGAAATGGTTGCTGCAGGGCCAGCCAACAGACGGGTCCTTGCAAAGCTATTTTTTTCTGGGGAAAATTTGCATCTGTAGACAATCTCTACTAATGCAGCCAGGCCTTCCTTTTCTAGAAATTTTCCATGTCTAAGAGAGATTAACTGAGTCTGACACCTTGAAAGGTCTGAAAAAAGACCTTTGCCATATGTTTATTGCAGCACTATTCACAATAGCAAAGACATGGAATCAACCCAAATGCCCATCAGTGATACACTGGATAAAGAAAATGTGGTACACATACACCATGGAATACTATGCAACCACAAAAAAAAACAAGATCATGTCGTTTGCAGGGACATAGATGGAACTGGAAGCCATTATCCTCAGCAAACTTATGCAGGAACTGAAAACCAAACACCATATGTTCTCACTTATAAGTGGGAGCTGAACAGTGAGAACACATGGACACAGGGAGGGGAACAACACACACCGGGGTCTGTCAAGAGGTGGTGTTGGGGTAGGGAGAGCATTAGGAAAAATAGCTAATGCATGCTGAGCTGAATACCTATGTGATGGGTTGATAGGTGCAGCAAACAACCATGGCACACGTTTACCTATGTAACAAAACTGCACATCCTGCACATGCATCCTGAAACTTAAAATAAAAATAAAAATTTAAATAAAAAAAAAAAGACTTTTTTACCATCTATCCTCTCTGAGGACTGCTACCTGTGAGGCCTCATCTATATAACAAAGCCATCTTTGCAAGCCAGGCCTCTTTCTTTCTCCCTTTCACACCACGTCTTGCTACTAAACATGATTTACCAACATAAACTGTTTGGGGCCATACTCTTAGCCCGCATTCTTTTTGTAACCTCAAGATGGTATATAAGTTTCTATATCTTATTGTTTGGTTGAGTCTTCATTCCGAAGGCTCCCGTGTAAATACATTAAGTAAATTTGTATGTCTTTCCTCCTATTAATCAATTTGCCTCATGTCAGTAGTTTTTCAGTGAACTTTTAGGGGCCAATGGTCATGACCCCCACCAGGGTGATGGGAAAGTGCACGGTTCTAGAACCAGACTGCTCAGTCTCAAATGCTAACTCTAATTCTTACTAAAACTTGGGAAAGTTACCCGACATCCCTGTGCCTCAATTTCCTGTTCTGCAAAATGGAGAAAATGTAATACCTATTTCATAGGATCCTTGTGAGGACTGCATTAACACATGAAAAATAGAAGAGAGCCTGGCATGTAGTAAGCCCGTGATACGTGTCAACTATTATTTGCCTGATTTTTACCTATCTCAGTTTTTCTCCTTCTCTTCGTACCCCTGATAAATCTGCAACTGTTGAATGGCTGATTTTTCTTTTGAGGACACTTCTTAGGCTTTTAAGTCATTTAATAGTCAGCTTACCACATTGCCATGGCCTCCCTGGAAGATCAATATACAGATGGCCTCCAACTTATGATGGTTCAACTTACAATTTTTAGACTTTACAATAATATCAATTTGATATACATTCAGTAGAAACTGTACTTTTCCCAGGCTAGCCATATGTGGTACTATACTCTCTCAAGATCCTGGGTAGCAACGATCAAGAGGGTAAAAAACTGGTAGGCTACAGTGTACTGTGTTGCCGGTGTTTGCGGATATTGTGTTTTATGCTTTCACAACTCATTATGTCTGCAAAATGCCCATTTGTGTCTCCTGCCTCTGGTGAGAAGAAGAGGAAGGCAATTACCCTTGAGATGGAACTCAAGATCTTAATTCCTCAGCATGAAGGTGGTAAGGCAGTAATGGCCATCTCAGGCTAGTTAGGACTTTCACATTCCATAATTTCCACCTTCTTAAAGGAAAGAAGTGCATAAGTGACGTAGTGAAATGATCAGCCTTGGTTAAATCCACTGTCATCACGAAGAAAAGAGGTGAGCTGACTGATGATATGGAAAAATTACTTGTCATGTGGATGGAAGACCAGATACAGAAGCACATGCCACTTAGCCCTCTGATGATCCAGGCTAAGGCAAGAAGACTTTTCAATACTTTAAAAGAGCGTGCTGATGATCTTTTGGATATGTAAAAGTTTATAGCAGGTCATGGGTAGTTCCAACACTTCAAAAGTTGTCATCATTTTCATAATGCGGAGGTCAGCAGTGAGGCCACAATTGCAGATACTAAATGTGCCAAAGCTTTTAAAGAAGAGCTGTGTAAGATAATTGTGAATAAGAAATACTAGTGAGAGCAAATATTTAATGTCAATGAAACAAGCTTATTCTGGAAGCGTATCCTGGAGCATCCATACATTCATCAAGAGTACAGGAAGATGCCAGGATTCAAGGCATTCAAAGACCTTATAATGCTGTTTTTGGGTGGAAATGTTGCATGGTTCAAATTCTCCTCTTGGAGAACCCTAGAGCATTCAAGAATGTGAATAAGCATATACTTCCTTTTTATTATTGCCATAACAAGAAAGCCTGGATTACAAGCCTTGAAAACAAGTCGGCATTGTTTTCAGACTAGTTTTAAACTGTGTTATGCTATTGACAAGAGGATATTGTAGGCAAAACAACATCTGATTCAAGATTCTTCTGATCTTAGACAATGTTCCAGGGCACCCACAGCATATCATCGACACGCATCCTGATGTAAAGGTTGTGTATTGTCGCTGAACACAATTACACTCATTCAGCCAAAGAACCAAGGTGCAATAGCTGCATTCAAAGCATACTATTTATGCCAAATGTTCACATAGGCTGTTGAAGCAATGGAATCTGGCCAGACTCTCCAAGAGTTTTGGAAAGGTTTTAACATTCTAAATACTATCTGGAACATTGCTTCAGCTTGGGAAGAAGTCACACAGCAATGCATGAACGGCATTTGGAAGAAAGTTTAAAAGACATATGTTGAACACATTCAAAGGCTTTAACAAAAATTCTGCTGTTGATGAAATAGTAAGTAACAAGATATTAGTGCTTGGGAAACAGCTAGAATTAGACATAAATAAAGAGGATATTCATGAGCTTGTTGGCATTGAGGCTGAAGAGCTTTCTAATGAGGAACTGATCAAACTGGAGGAAGAAATAAGTGAAGAAGCTGAGGCAGAAGAAGAAGAAGTTATACCTGAGGCACCAAGAGCAGTCACAGCAAAGAAACTGGAGGAGGCGTTTGCTACTATCAGCAGTGGGGTATTAAATCTTAGAAGAAATGGGTATCAGTGGATCCATTTTCCACATAATCTTTACTGAAGATTTGTAAGAACTGACAGTGAGTTACAATATGCTCTAGCTTGCTATACAGAAATACATAATGAAAAGAAGAAACAAACTTTACAGTCAAAACTTAGTATCTTCCTGAAGAACAGGATGCCTGCTAAACCAACAATAAGTGTCCATGCCTCAGTGCCTTCTGCCAGCTATTCTCAACCCTCATCAGAAGAGAGAGAAATTATCACCTTGTCACTGTAGCATCCCTATCATCCAGCAATTAATTTTAGTTCAATGCTTCAAACATTCTTCAAGCCCAATGTGCTTTCAGCTATGCACATTAATGGTGAGGACCCATACAAGCATTCTTTCACTTTCAGTACAGTATTCATAAATTACATGAGCTAGGCCAGGTGCGGTGGCTCACACCTGTAATCTGAGCACTTTGAGAGGCCATGGTGGGCGGATCACTTGAGGCCAGGAGTTCGAGACCAGCCTGGCCAACATGGTGAAAACCTATCTCTACTAAAAATACAAAAATAAGCTGAGCATAATGGTGTGTTCCTGTAATCCCAGCTACTTGGGATGCTGAGGCAGGAGAATCGTTTGAACCTAGGAGGCAGAGGTTGCAGTAAGTCAAGATCGCGCCACTGCACTACAGCCTGGGCAACAGAGTGAGACTCTGTCTTAACAAAAACATAAAAAATAAAAAATTACAGGAGATATTCCACACTTTATTATAAAATAGGCTTTGGATTACATGATATTGCCCAACTATAGGCTAATATCTGAGCACAGTTAAGACAAGCAGGCTAAGCTACAATGTTTGGTAGTTTAGGTGAATTAAATGCATTTTTTACTTATGATGGATTTATCAGGACATAACTTCATTTTAAGTCAAGGAGCATCTGGATAGATTTTTTTTTCACCTTAGTTATTCATTCTCAATAATTACATATTACAGAAAATCTGCTTTGTGAGTTATACAATTTGGCTGGTAGTGAAAGGTGACCAGCTGAGTTTTGATTACCGTGTCCCACACCACCACACTAAAGGCCAAGGTACAGGTATGACCCCAGAATTGTCTGACAAGCAAGGCCTGTGCTTCTCCTATTGGACTCATTCCATTCTTCCTCCATTAGCTTGGGATATCCCCAATGGAGGGGACTTGATCTGTCTGGTTCCATCAGGGAATCCTCAATATTGGAAACTCCTTCTTTCATAGGACCAGGAGTTGTCCAAGAGTAAGGTCTCAGTGCTTCAAATCCACCAGAGATTTCCCAGAAAGGCATTTCTACCTGTCCCACTGGAATGGGATCATTGAAGAGTGGGGCCTATGTCTACTCCGAGGCTGAATACTTTTTTTCTAAATACTTTAATATTTTTACCACTGTCAGCATAAAACAATCAAGAGGCTCAGACTCTAATCTAAAGAGAGTTTATTCAAGCACAAAGTGTAAGGACTGCTGCCTGGGAAGCACAGACTCCAAAGAATGAAAGAAAGTCAGTGTTCTGAAGTGTAGAAGTTTGGAATTGTTTACATAGATAAAGTTTAGGGAAACTTAACAGAATTTCAGCATCTTTCTGTTTTTGTTTTGTTTTGTTTAGAAACACCCTGTTGCCCAGGCTGGAGTGCAGTGATGCAATCATAGCTCACAACGGCCTCGAATTCCTGGGCTCAAGCCATCCTCCCGCATCAGACTCCCAAGTAGCTGGGATTACAGGTATGCACCACCATGCTTGGCTTCAACATCTTTCTATATAAGGCTTAATGCATAGTTACAATGATTCTATTAGCCAAAGGGGACTTTTTCATTTGGGAAAGGTATTGTTAACATCCCACAGTGAAGATGTAAATCATGGAGTATTTTGCACCATCTGGTCTCAGTTATGTACAGGACAATGAAAGAGGCAGTTACTCTACAACATTTTGTGATTTGTGATTGGAAGTGGAGAGATCTGGTCTCTGATCTCTCCTAGTCATTTGCAGAATAAGAACAGTGAGGAAGAGAGTTAATATAATCTAAGAAACAGAATGGTAATCATGCTATGTGACTCAGTCTCCAGGGCTTATGGCAAAATAAATTTAGATGGTCCTGAAACTTTATTTTCTTTCACACCATCATAGTTCTAAAATGGATTGCTTTTCCCTGACTTCTTTTTTTTTTTTTGAAATGGAGTTTCACTCTTTCACCCAGGCTAGAGTGCAGTGGCGTGATCTTGATTCACTGCAACCTCCACCCCCCGGGTTCAAGCAATTCTCCTGCCTTATCCTCCTGAGTAGCTGGGATTATAGGTGCCCACCACCACACCCAGCTAATTTTTTTTATTTTTAGTAGAGATGGGGTTTTGCCATGTTGGCCAGGCTGGTCTCGAACTCCTGACCTCAGGTGATCCACCCACCTCGGCCTCCCAAAGTGCTGGGATTACAGGCGTAAGCCACCACGTCCAACATTTCCTGCCTTCTTGAGAAGAATTCACTGAGTATCATTTAACCTTTCTTTGATAATTGAAAGCTATAGTCATATACACCAATGGCTGTAGAGTGATGTCATGATTGGGGCCATGTAAGGCATGCAGGTTGTTTATGCTGAAGGAAACCAAAAATATGCCACCCCAAAATATACTTCTTTGGCATATTTTGAGATGGCTATTCTGAGGGGCTGCAAACACGAGAATAGTCCTGAAAAACTGTCTTTTGTGGGGGAGACTTGCATCTGTAGAGGAAATCAACATTAGTGGAGTGAAGTAAACAGCAGATGCAAACAGGCTTTCTCTGAAGCCCCCTAATCCAAATTTAGGAAAGGCTGACTCACATGAAAAGGAGAGCAAAGGTCTGGTAGACTCCTTACCCCAGGCTGCCACCTATTTTTTCTGAGAGCTGCTACCTTTTGGAGTTTTATCTGCATAAAAAGACAGCCTTTCCCTGCCTTGCTTTCTTCGCTTCATTGTTCCATAACCCGTGAGGCTACCTCCATCCCAAGAGTCCCCAAACCCCTATCATTTCTGTAATCTCTGAATAGTATTAAAACTTCAGCCATCTGACCCCTCCTTTGAGTCTCATACTGTGTGTATAGCTCCTATGATCATATGCACATTAAGTTTGTATACCTTTTTCTCCTATTGGTCTATCTTTTGTTATAGAGGTATCCCAGCTAAGAAGTTATGAGGATTGAGAAAATAAATTATATTTTTTCTCCCTTTCAATACCCTGCTGTAAGCTGAAAATAAAATTCTTTTTTTTTTTTTTTTTCAAGACAGAGTCTCGCTCTGTCGCCCAGGCAGGAGTGCAATGGCACAATCTTGGCTCATTGCAACCTCCACATCCCAGGTTCAAGCGATTCTTGTGCCTCAGCTTCCTGAGTAGCTGGGATTACAGACATGCACCACCACGCCTGGCTAATTTTTGTATTTTTAGTAGAGACGAGGTTTCACCATGTTGGCTGGGCTGGTCTCGAACTCCTGACCTCAAGTGATCCACCTGCCTTGGCCTCCCAAAATGCTGGGATTACAGGTGTGAGCCACTGTGCCCGGCCTGACATATTTTTAAATGGCCTTGCAAAGCTGTCTCTTGTGGAGAAAATCTATATTCTGTAGAGAACTCCCTCTCCTTTCCAAGTTTTTTCCTGATCCAGGAAAGAATTAACTAAGAGTCTGGCACATCTTAAGCCCTCATAAAAGACATTTACTATCTATTCTACAAATAAGAACTTTGGTCTCCACAACCCGTTAGGCCAGGTTGCACTGCGTTAGGGCATTCTTGCATTGCTATAAAGAAATACCTGGCCAGGTGCAGTGACTCATGCCTGTAATCCCAGTACTTTGGGAGGCCAAAGCAGGTGGATCACTTGAGGTCAGGAGTTCGAGACCAGCCTGGCCAACATGGTGAGATCCCGTCTTTATGAAAAATACAAAAGTTAGCTGGGCATGGTGGCAGTTGCCTGTAATCCCAGCTACTTGGGAGGCTGAAACATGAGAATCACTTGAACCCAGGAGATGGAGGTTGCAATGAGCCGAGATTGTGCCACTGCACTCCAGCCTGGGCAACATGGCGAGACTCTGTCTCAAAAAATAAATAAATAAATACCTGAGACTGGATAACTTTTATATATATAAAAAAGAGGTTTAATTTGCTCATGGTTCTGCAGGCTGTACAAGCGTGGCACCAACATCTGCTCAGCTTCTAGGGAGGCCTTGGGGAGCTTTTACTCATGACAGAAGGCAAAGCAGGAGCAGGCATGTCACATGGCAAGAGAGGGAGCAAGAGCCGGGGGGAGGGGGGGTGATGCCATACACTTTTAAGCAATCAGATCTCATGAGAAGTCACTCACTACCGTGAAGACAGCACCAAGCCGTGAGGGATCCACCCCCAAGACCCAAATGCCTCCCACCAGGCCCAACTTCCAACGTTGGTGATTATATCTCAACCTGAGATTTTGGGAGACAAATATCCACACTATATCAACCCCTTATCTTAACCCAGACACTCGCTTCTATTGATTGCAGGTCTTTAAATAATAACCCTTTCAACCAATTGCCAATCAGAAAATCTTTGAATTTATCTATGACTTGTGAGCCACAGGTTCATGTTCTCCCACCTTTCTGAATCAAACCAATGCATAACTTACATGTATTGATTAATGTCTTATGTCTCCCTGAAACATATAAAACCAAGTTATAACCCAACCACCATGGGCACATGTTCTCAGAACCTCTTGAGATTGTGCCTTGGGCCTTGGTCACTCATGTTTGGCTCAGAATAAACCTCTTTAAATATTTTACAGAGGCCGGGCACAGTGGCTCACGCCTGTAATCCCAACACTATGGGAGGCTGAGATGGGTGGATCATGAGGTCAGGAGATCGAGACCATCCTGGCTAACACGGTGAAACCCCGTCTCTACTAAAAATACAAAAAAAATTAGCCAGGTGTGGTGGCAGGCGCCTGTGGTCCCAGCTACTCGGGAGGCTGAGGCAGGAGAATGGCGTGAACCCGGGAGGCAGAGCTTGCAGTGAGCCAAGATCATGCCACTGCGCTCCAGCCTGAGCAACAGAGCGAGACTCTGTCTCAAAAAAAAAAAAAATTTTTTTTTAACAGATTTTGACTCTCTTCATCGACACTGCCCTAATGTCTTGAAGGAAACCAAAATATTCCACTCCAAAATACACTTCTTTGGCATATTTCATTTTTTTTTTTTTTGAGATGGAGTTTCACTCTTGTTGCCCAGACTGGAGTGCAATGGTGCCATCCCGGCTCACTGCAACCTCCGCCTCCCGGGTTCAAGCAATTCTCCTGCCTCAACCTCCTGAGTAGCTGGGATTACAGGTGCCTGCCACCACGACTAGCTAAATTTTTTCATTTTTAGTAGAGAGGGGGGTTTCACCAGGTTGGCCAAGCTGGTCTCGAACTCCTGACCTCAGGTGATCCACCTGCCTCGGCCTCCCAACGTGCTGGGATTACAGGCGTGAACACCACACCTGGCCCTCTTTGGCATATTTCAAGATGGCTATTAGAAGGGTGGAAATACACAAAGAGCTTAAAAGCCATCTCCTTATGAGAAAGATTTGCATCTGCAGCAAGAATCTGCATTGATGCCGCCAGGCTGTTTCTGAAGCCCTCCCCTATCTGGATCTGGGCAAGATTAGAAAGTCTGACACCTTAAAAGTCTGAAAGAAACACCTACCATCTATTCTTTCTGAGGGCTGCTACCTGTAAGGTTTCATCTGCATAACATGTTCTCCCTATCCCAGAACGTGTTTTGCCACAATCCAAGGTGGCATTCCTTCTGTAACCTCAAGATGGTACACAAGCTTCTGAACCCCATGAAAGGGTGGGAGTAATCACTCTGTGGTTCTCCTTGTGCACATTAATAAATCTGTATGTCATTTCTTCTGAGAAAAGAAAAACAGCTGAGAGAAGTCTGAGCTGTGTGAGGTATGCAGGTCCAGAGAGACATGAGTAAGGGACTTCAGTCACACCTCACCACATGCGTCCATGTCTGGGGGCAATTGCTTAAAGTCATTTTATTCCTGATTAGCTGTCTCACCCATTATCTTCATGTTCCTGGACAAAGAACAATGGATAGCCAATCAATAGCTTTTGTTATTTAAGTGTAAATTACTGGTAAAGAATTTAGGAACTGCCTCTTCCTTTCCTTTAAAAATCAACTTGTATCTGTTGCTAATCAGAGGGCAACTTGAATCTATGCTCCCAGGTTGGAGTCCTCAAGCTTGGCCCAAATAAACTCTCTACTTACAGTATGTTGGCCTCAGCTTCTTCCTTTTAGGTTGACAAATCTGGTGAAATTGGCAGGATTCAAAGTAACTCCCCCAACCACCCTGTGTTTCTCTCTGAAAGTGATACTTGGTACCAGCATGAACATTCCCTCCAGTGTCCCATCTGGTGTTTTGGGTGAGTTCTCCTGAATTAGAACCTCCCACTCTTTGATTGAAGGTCCAAACGTTGTTTGAACTATTTTTCAAACCCTCTCTGTCCTGGGGAGAGCTTCGGGCTTTGCCTTTTAACAGGACATTTGAGTAAAGAACTCTTCAGGGAGCTACCTTTTTTCTCCCTCTGCCTTGGTATCAGGGGTTCTGGTCAAAGTTTTTCTACCCCTGTGACACAGCAGAATTTTTGATCAAAAGATTGACAGTTAGGTACTGGTGGTTTCATTTTGTTGGGGCTCAGAAACCAACACCCCAAAAGATGGCATTTTGACAGATTGAAATTAAGAAGCCTCAAAGTCTCTCTGACCTCTCCCTCCCACCACTGTCTCCCCTGTAGAGGTTGAAGTTCCTTTATCTGCTTAAGATCCAGACCCACCAAGGAGAACGACTGTTTTTTGCTTCCCCTCCCTGTTTTCTCATTATCTATCACAGAAAATAAGACCAAGGCGTAACCACACCCGAACAGACCTGTTTTAATGACAGTTTCCAAGGATCACTTAAATTCCAAAGCGAACTATTTACAAGTTCATCTCTGTTCCCAGATCCATTCATTCTCCCTAATAATCCCCTCAACAGAATTCTTCTTCCCCCCACCTCCACAACCTATTTTGCCAGGATCCAAGTCCCCATTCTTTCTGTAACCTCAAGATGGCATATAACCTTCCATTTGTGGAGAGTTCTTAGCATGAGAGAAAAAAAAAAAAAAAGATGGTTTCTGAGCTTCTGTACTCATTAGGAGGTTGGGTCTTCATGCTGAAGGCTCCTGTGTATACACGTCAAACAAATCTGTATGGCTTTTCTCCTATTAATCAATCTGCCTTATGTCAGTGATTTTTCAGCAAACCTTTAGGGGACCAAGGGCTTTGGCCCCCATGGTTTCATATAGCATGCTTTTAAGATTGCAGCTCAGCCAGGCACGGTGCCTCACATCTGAAATCCCAGGACTTTGGGAGGCCAAGGTGGGAGGATTGCTTAATCCCAGGAGTTCGGGGCTGCAGTGAGCTGTGATCACGCCACTACACTCCAACCTGGCCAACAAGCACGACCTTGTCTCAAAAAAAAGAAAAAAAAAAAAGGTGGCTGCTGTTTTCCATCACTTGAAAATGTGGACTTAGCCTTTCATTTGTGACCAGTTCCTGTTAGTTCCTAACTGAAAAGTGTACCCCCTTTTTGCTCTTCTGGACACGTATAACATGACAGTCTGGTCTCCCATGCCTTGATCACTGTGCTGCCACATGGTAGTTAGAGACAGTGTGAGACACGTCACACTTTGACCTTTAACACATTCCCCCATTGGCCACTTTTGAAAAATTCTTAAATTATGGGAAATCAGCTTCAAAATCTAAGCAAATCAGCTTCAAAATCTAAGCACTCTTTTTAGAAATACCAGCTGGATTTATGTATAACCCTTATAGGTGTCTTCTTGTAAATATCTAGGAAAAGTGGGCTCGCCTTAACCTGGGACACTCACAAGCAGCAGAAGCCAAAGTAGGGATCTTCTGAAATGTCTAAAATAATTCAGCTGGGCGCCATGGCTCGCACTTGTAATATCAGCATTTTGGGAGGCCAAGGTGAGAGGATCACTTGAGCCCAGGAATTTGAGATCATCCTGGGCAACATAGTGAGACCTTCTCTCTACAAAAAATAAAAAAATAAGTGGGAGGATCACTTGAGCCCCACAGGTCGAGGCTGCAATAAGCTGTGATCACACCACTGCACTCCCACCTGGGTTGACAGAGTGAGACCTTTCCTCAAAAAACAATAATAATAACTAATTCATTTGCATTCACAACTAGAAAAAAAGCTGGTTTTAAAATCAGACAAACTGAATGGGAGACCTAATTTATGTTTTTCCTGGCTGAAATCTGATAATAAGAGATTTGAAAAGATTCTTTTTTAGAGTTCTATGGGAAGAAGTCATCTTCACTAAAAGTTGATATTTAGTACTAGGAGCAGTGGCTCACTGCTACAATCCCAACACTTGGGGAAGAATTGATAGCAGCAGGAGGCAGGCAAATATCTAGGCAGATGGAGGTGGGGTCCCCTGTGAAACCCCACCTTCAATCCAAAGAGTTTAAAGCCTGAAAGCCAAGCTACAAGTCAAGTCTACAGACTGGATTGGGAACCTCTCTTCCCATTTGGTGCGCTTTCCTCTGTTTGATCCTCACCATTCACTTATTTTACATATCCTACCCTTCCCTAATTGTTTTTTTTACACTGTCTTCCCCACCTTTGAGTGGTGTCTTTCTTTTGGGTCTTTTGCATACTCACAAACCAGTCACCACACACTCCCCAATTCTGATCCCATAAAAGCCCCAGACCCAGCCACACTGGGAGAGAAATCACCTGAAATCAGGTGGGAGACCACCCTCATGTCCCCTCTCCACTGAGAGCTGTTCTGACACTCAATAACATTCTTCTTCTCCTCCCTCACCCTTCAATTTTCAGAAGAACCTCATTCTTCTTGGATGAAGGACAAGAACCTGGGACCCACCAAACAGTAGGGGATGAAAGGAGCTATAAGCTGTAGCCCTCCCATCCTTTGCCAGTGCCAGGCAGCTGCCCCACGTGATGGGAGGCGGCTTGCAGGGCCAAGCCAGCTGGGAGCCATGGGCTGGAGTGGGGTGGTGGGAAGAAATAAGCAGAGGCCCTGCCAGCCACAGAAGTTTCCAGTTGGCAAAGTGGGACCGAGAAAAATCCTGCATCAGAAAGAATGAGGCAGGAGGATTACTTGAGGCCAGGAGTTCAAGACCAGCCTAGGCAACATAGCAAACCCCGTCTCTATAAAAAATGTTAAAAAAAAAAAAAAATTAGTCAGGCATGGTGGCACAGACCTGCAGTCCTAGCTACCCAGGAGGCTGTGTTAAGAGGATCGTTGACCCCAGGAGTTCAAGGTTTCAACAAGCTGGATTATGCCACTGCTTTCAGTCTGGGTGACAGAGCAAGACCTTGTCTCAAAAAAAAAAAAAAAAAAAAAAAGCTGATATTTAGGCTATAATTTTTTTGAGAAAAAAAATTTCTTCTTTTTCCTTTTTTGGATTCTGTTTCTGGGATTTTTCTCAGTCAGCTAAAGCCCCTTCTTAAATGTGTTTGATCCCTCTGTTTGCTTCCTATCTTATTGGCATGATTTTTGCTGAGAAAAATGTAAAACTTCATTGGCCCTTTTGAAAGCGGAAAATCTTCCCAAATTGGCTCCTCTAAGACTTGTTCTTCTATTTTCTTCCACATCTGCTTCTCCTTCCTTTTGTCATTTTCAATACCACATGAAGCTTAGAAGAGACTTCTAATGACCCTGAGACCCCTTGAAGAACATAGAACACAGCACCACTCACCTGCTTTTTGCAGTTTCTGTTTTCCTTATGGAGTCTGAAGTGTTGTGGGCAATTTCTTTCAGGTCTAAAGCTCTATTCCTTTTTTGCATTGTATCACCTAATCTCTTTGGTTTTAGTGGGTTCCATGAGTTGCTTTGTGCTGTGAGCGGGAACCTGATGGTTGTGTGTGCACTGGCTGACAAGTCACTGGTGAGGGCTGCAGTTTTGGAAATGGCTGACGGGGATACAATGAATAGTTGCTACTGCAGGCAGGGCACACTTTTCTTTGTGCATTTAGATGAGAAAGGCATCATTTGAACACTTCAAGGGTGTAAGAGTGCTCATCATTGAGGGATAAGACTCCCATGGGGGATAGGCTAGAATGGGTTTATTGGGTCACCCACCACATGGCTGGTCTCATGGCATTTCCAACTTTTGGGGAACCAGGATTCAATAAAAATGGGACCCTTGATTTTTAAAAATTTTGATGCCCTGCCTTCCACTGGTGCCTGCTTTTCACATTTAAATATTTAACCCTGAGGACTACAAATGCTTCCTTTGCCCTATTCACTAAAGTGTTCCACCCTAAAGTCAGTAATCTAATTAAGAAGAAACAAGCTAAATTGAAAAGACCACCTATCTAACTAGATTGGTATTTAAAATAAGACTTCTGGCATTTAGCTGGCTATTTTGTAACACTTTGTAAAATAAATATCTATAAAGGAAATCTCAATTTTTAAGAGCATCTTCCTACACTCAAGCCACAAGAAAACCTTTATAATGGGAAAGATATTGCTTAAAGTTTACATAACAGGCTGGGCATGGTGGCTCACACCTGTAATTCCAGCATTTTGGGAGGCGGAAGTGGCCAGATCACTAGAGGTCAGGAGTTTGGGACCAACCTGGCCAACATGGTGAAACCTCATCTCCACTAAAAATTAGCCAGGTGTGGTAGCCTGTAATTCCAGCTACTCTGGAGGCTGAGGCAGGAAAATCACATGAACCCAGAAGACGGAGGTTGCAGTGAGCGGAGATTGTGCCACTGCATTCCAGCCTGGGTGACAGAGAGAAACTCCATCTCAAAAAAAAAAAAAAGACGACTTTTCCAAAAGGAATGCCTGTAAGTCCAAGAGAGCCATGTTAGGCTTATCTGGTATGTTAAAATCATACAGGAAACATTGTCAAGTAAGAAATATTTGTATAACTATGTTATTGATATGTTAATATACTTTGGATCAGTGTCCCCACCAAATCTCATGTTAAATTGTAATCCCCAGTGTTGGAGATGGAGCCTGGTGGGAGGTGATTAGATCATGGGGGCGGAGTTCTCATGAATGGGTTAGCACCATCCTCTTGGAACTATTCTTGTGATAGTGAGTGAGTTATCATCAGATCTGGTTGTTAAAAGTTTGTAGCAACCCCCACCCTTCCTACTCTAGCCGTGCAAGATGTGCCTGCTTCCCCTTTGCCTTCCACCATGATTGTAAGTTTCCTGAGGCCTCTGAATAAGCAGAAGTTGCTATGCTTCCTGCACAGCCTGCACAACCATGAGCCAATTAAACCTCTTTTCTTTATAAATTACCTAGTCTCAGGTATTTCTTTATAGCACATAATGGACTAATTGATACTGAGGAGTAGGTCATTGCAATAAAGACACCTGAAAATGCAGAAGCAGCTTTGGAACTAGGTAACAAACAGAGATTGGAACAGTTTTGAGGGCTCAGAAGAAGATAGGAAGATGAGGGAAAGTTTGGAACTTCCTAGAGACTTGTTAAATTGTTGTGACCAAAATGCTTATAGTGATATGGACAACGAAATCCAGGCTTAGGAGGTCTCAGATGGAAATGAGGAACTTTTTGGTAACTGGAGCAAAGGTCACTTTTTTTATGCCTCAGCAAAGAACTTGGAGGCATTGTGCCCCTGCCCTAGGGATCTATGGAACTTTGAACTTGAGAATGATGACTTAGGGTATCTGGTGAAAGAAATTTATAAGCAGCAAAGTGTTCAAGAGGTAGCCTGGCTGCTTCTAACCACTTGTTCCCATATGCAGGAGTAAAGAAATGATGTAAACCTGAAACTTATATTTAAAAGGGAAGCAGGATGTGCACAGTGGCTTATGCATGTAATCCTAGAATTTTGGGAGGCCAAGGCAGGCGGATTACATGAGCCCAGGAGTTCAAGACCAGCCTGGGCAACATGGACAAACCCTGTCTCTATAAAATAAATAAATAAATAAATAGCCAGGTGTGGTGGCACACGCCTATAGTCTCTGCCACTCAGAAGGCTGAGCCCAGGAGGTCAAGGCTGTGCAAGGCAATGATTGTGCCACTGCACTCTAGCCTGAGTGACAGAGACCCTGTCTCAAAAATAAATAAATAAAAACTAAAAGGGAAGCAAAGCATAAAACTTTGAAAAATTTGGAGCCTGGCCATGTGGTAGAAAAGAAAAGCCCACTAGCCGGGTGTGGTGGCTCACGCCTGTAATCCCAGCACTTTGGGAGGCCAAGGCAGGCAGATCATGAGGTCAGGAGTTTGAGACCAGCCTGGCCAACATGATGAAACCCCATCTCTACTAAAAATACAAAAATTAGCTCGGTGTGGTGGTACATGCCTGTAATCCCAGCTCCTCAGGAGGCTGAAGCAGGAGAATCATTTGAACCCGGGAGGTGAAGTTTGCAGTGAGTCGAGGTTGTGCCATTGCACTCCAGCCTGGGTGACAGTGAGACAGTCCAATTCAAAAAAAAGAAAAGAAAAGAAAAGCCCACCTTCAGGGGAGCAATTAATGCCAGCTGCATAAATTTTGTGTAACTAAAAAGAAGGTAAATGCTAATAGTGAAGACAATGGGGAAATGGCCTTGAAGACATTTCAGAGACATTCACCACAGCCCTTTTCATCAAAGGTCTGGAGACTTAGAAGGGAAGAATGGTTTCCTGGGCCAGGTCCAGGGCCCCATCACCCTGCACAGCCTCAGGGCACAGCTCCCTGCATCCCAGCCACTCCAGTTCCAGCCTTGGCTCAAAAGGGCCCAGGTACAGCATGGGTTACCACTTCAGAGAGTGCAAGCCAGAAGCCTTGGTGGCTTCCACAGAGTGTTAAGCATCCAGGTGTGAAGAGTCCAAGAGTTGAGGCTTGGGAGCCTCTGGCTAGATTTCAGAGGATGTATGGAAAAGAGTGGATGTCCAGTCAGAAGCCTGCCACAGGGGTGGAGCCCTCATGGAGAATCACTTCTGGGGCAGTGTGGTGGGGAAATATGGGGGTTAGTGCTCCCTCACAGAGCCCCCATTGGGCACTTCCCTGTGGAGCTGTGAGAAGAGGACCACTATCCTCCAGACCCCAGAATGGTAGATCCACTGACAGCTTGCACCCTGCACTTGGAAAAGCTGCAGGCACTCAACATCAGCCCTTGAGAGCAGCCCTGGAAAGCCACAGGAGCAGGACTGCCCAAGGCTTTGGAATAACACCCCTTGCAACAGTATGCCCTGAATGTGTGACATGGAGTCAACAGAGATTATTTTGGAGCTTTAAGATGTAATGACCACCCTGCTGGATTTCAAACTTGCGTGAGGCCTGTAGCCGCTTTCTTTTGACCAATTTCTCCCTTTTGGAATGGAAACATTTATCCAATGCCTGTACCCTCACGGTATCTTGGAAGTAACTAACTTGTTTTTGATTTTATAGGCTCATAGGCAGAAGGGACTTGTCTTGTCTCAGATGAGATTTTAGACTTTGGTCTTTTGACCTAATGCTGGAATAAGTTAAGACTTTGGGGGACTATTGGGATTACAGGTGCACACCACTACTCTCAGCTAATTTTTTTTTGTATTTTTAGTAGAGATGAAGTTTCACCATGTTGGGCAGGCTGGTCTTGAACTCCTGACCTCAAGTGATCTACCCACCTCTGCCTCCCAAAGTGCTGGGATTACAGGCGTGAGCCACCGTGCCCAGCCATGAATACAAGTTTCTGATAACTTTGGAGATCATATCATTGGATTAAGTAAAAACTTTCAGAATTCTAATAAACTGATGCATCATTCATGAATATTGCTAACCCAACATCAAGCAAAACAAGAATCAATTATATGGAGCTGATCTGATAAAGGGATAAAATGGCTTTTATGACTTTTCATTTGAAACACTGCTGATTCCTTTTATATTTTGTTCTGTAGAATGAATAAAACTTTTGTCTTTTGAGTAACTTATAGCTTATAGACATGGAGTAAAAGATACATTTATTAGCAAAATGGAAACATTTACCTGTCTCTCTCTACCTGATTTCTCCAAAGTTTAAAAATTATTCATGAGTATTCTTATTTTATGGCAATCTAGTTATTAGCATAAGTTTAATAAGAATCTATTCTTCTTGTAAAAAAAAAAAAAAGAATCTGTTCTTCTTGTAACAAAGCACGTTGGAGATACTGGTTGTTTTATTAAGGGTTTGACTGAAATGTCACATTTTCAGCTATGACCAGACAGCTTTAAGGAACTAGGATTGACATTAGGAAGCCAATAAACACCCTTGGAAAAACTGGTCCCATACTTTAAATTTACAGTTCACATGGTTGCCTTGAAGTAAATAAAGAATGTCACTTTCTTTTTCTGATTATTATTTTTTTGAAACAGGATCTCATTCTATCACCCAGGCTGGAGTGCAGTGGCACTCCACCATAGCTCACTGCAGCTTTGAACTCCTAGGCTCAAGCAATCCTCCCATCTTAACCTCCCAAGTACCTGGGACTACAGGCGTGCACCACCATGCCCAACTAATTTTTAAAAAAAAAATTTTTGTAGAGAAGAGGTCTCACTATGTTGCTCAGGCTGGTCTTGAACTCCTGGGCTCAAGCAATCCACCCACATTGGCCTCCCAAAATCTTGGGATTACAGGCATGAGCCACCACACCTGGCCAAGAATGTCCCTTTTGAGAGGCTCAGGAACCTCAAGATATTATGGACACCTGGAGAAAAGAGGAAATCACCCAATTTGTACATATATTACAGGTTCAGTCTAATGGTGAATCCTTGGCTTGTCTTCAAAGTCTTGAAGCTTTTAAAAGTCTAATTTGAAATTCCTTATGAAAGTTCCAGCAGGCTGGGTGCAATGGCTCATGCTTGTAATTGCAGCATTTTGGGAGGTCGAGGCAGGAGGAATGCTTGAGCTCAGAAGTTCAAGACCAGCCTGGGAAACATGGTAAGACCCTGTCTCTACAAAAAATACAAAAATTAGCTGGGCATGTTGATGCATGCCTATAGTCTCAGCTACTCAGAAGGTTGAGGTGATGGGATCGCTTGAGCTCAGGAGGTTGAGGCTACAGTGAGCTGAGATCATGCCACTGCACTCCAGCCTTGGCAACAGAGTGAGACCCTATCGTAAGGTAAAAGGTAAGGTAAGGTAAGGTAGTTCCAGCAAAGCCAACTTAAAAGAACCTATATGGCCATTACTATTCTTGTTGTACCTTATCAGGCAACGTATAATACTAAAACTTGCTTTTGAGGCAGAATCTTGCTCTATTCCCCCAGGCTGCTGAGCAGTGGCACAATCTCGGCTCACTGCAACCTCTGCCTCCCAGGTTCAAGTGACTCTTGTGCCTCAACCTCCCAAGGAGCTGGGACTACAGGTGCGCGTCACCACATCCAGCTAATTTTTGTATTTTTAGCAGAGAGGGTTTTGCCATGTTGGCCAGGCTAGTCTTGAACTCCTGACCTCAGATGATCTGCCCACCTTGGCCTCCCAAAATGCTGAAATTACAGGCATGAGCCACCGAACCTGGTCTGAGACAATTGTTTAAAGTCAGTTTGTTCCTGACTAGCTCCCCTATCCATTATTTTCATGTTCCTGGGCAAAGAACAATGGATAGCCAATCAATAGCTTATGTTATTTTAATGTAAATTCTTGGTAAAGAATTTAGGACCTGCCTTTTCTTTTCCTTTAGAAACATACTTGTAACTGTTGCTAATCAGAGTGTTTATTCAAGGTAACTTGAATATATGTTCCCAGGTTGCAATCCTTAAGCTTGGCTCAATTAAACTCTCTATTTATATTCATTTTGCCTTAGATCCTGGCAGGGTGGCTCATGCCTGTAATCCCAGCACTTTGGGAGGCCAAGGTGGAGGGGATCACCTGAGATCAGGAGTTTGAGACCAGCCTGGCCAACATGGTGAAACCCCATCTTTACTAAAAATACAAAAATTAGCTGGGTGTGGTGGCAGATGCCTGTAATCCCAGCTACTCTGGAAACTGAGGCAGGAGAATCACTTGATCCTGGGAGGCAGAGATTGCAGTGAGCCAAGTTCTTGCCATTGCACTCCAGCCTGGGTGACAGTGAGACTCTGCCTCAAAATAAACAAAGAGTGAACTCTGCCTCAAAATAAACAAACAAAAATAATAATTTTGCCTCGGGTTCCTCCTTTTAGGTTGACATATCTGTTAATCTACCTTTTGTGAGTTGACTTGTCAGAAAGGGACAGGGAAGTTTTTTTTGGCCCACATGTGGTGAATCCATTACTGGTGGGTCAGCAGCAACCTCAATTCCTGCCTCCTCAGAAGAAAGAATTTGAGTGAAGGGCATAAGGCAGGTTTATGAGCAGGAGTGAAGGTAAGTTTTAGAACAGGAGTGAAAGTTTATTTAAAAAGCTTTAGAGCAGGAATGAAAGGAAGTCAAGTCCACTTGGAAGAGGCCCAAGCGGGCAACTTGAGAGATCAGTGTGCAATTTGACCTTATGGCTACGAGTTTTATACGTTGGCACACTTCCAGGGTCTTGTTAATTCTCCCTGTTTCTCCTTGGGGTGGGCTGTCTGCATGTACATGCCTGAGCCCACTTGCTCGACTCCTGAGATCTTATCAGGAAGCTGCCGATCACCTGTTTTGGTGTTTTCTATCTATTAGGAGACTGTGCTTCCCTGGTGCTGGCTGTGACCAATTATTATTTTAGAGAGACAGTTTGACAACTGCCTGACCATCACGATGGTCACCTGACATTTTTGGTGTGTGGGCTCTGCTTATGCCTGAGCAGCTCCCTGCTGTAACACACGCAGTCTAATGGACTTTCCTGCAGATTAAGTGCATGCCCTTCCTCCTTGGCCCCTGCTGATGCTACCGGTTTCAGGGCCCATCTCTTTGGTTCTCTAAGGTAAAAAATGAACCTGGAAATTAGCAATGTTTCACTATTAACAGCACTAACAATGAGAAAGAGAAGAGACAGGAGCCAGCCTGGCACCCAGAGCCAGGCCGTAGTGTTCTGCTGTTGAACACTGATGCTCAGGGAACAGAAGACAAGGCCCCTTTGAGAGTGACAAAGAACAAGACTGTTCATTCCATCATCATTTCACAACACAGACCAAACAAGAACATTGTCCAAACCACAAAAATGAACAAAAGTCCCTGTTTCTGTCTGATAGGAGTGAATGGTGCTTCTTTTTCAATTACAACTTTAGCCTCAGTTTGTTCTTCTAGATGAGAAATATTAAGATTCCAGCTGAGCCGGGCGCAGTGGCTCACGCCTGTAATCCCAGCACTTTGGGAGGCTGAGGTGGGCGGATCACCTGAGGCTGGGAGTTCCAGACCAGCCTGACCAACATGGAGAAATCCCATCTCTACTAAAAATACAAAACTAGCCGGGTGTGGTGGCACATGCCTGTAATCCCAGCTACCCGGGAGAGTGAGGCAGGAGAATCGCTTGAACCCGGGAGGCAGAGGTTGCAGTGAGCCGAGATCGCACCATTGCACTCCAGCCTGGGCAACAAGAGTGAAACTCCATCTCAAAAAAAAAAAAAAAAAGAAAAAGAAAAAGAAAAAGAATCCAGCTGAGCACAGTGACTCACGCCTGTAGTCTCAGCTACCTGGGAGGCCATGGTGGGAGGATCACTTGAGCCTGGCAGGTAGAAGCTGCAGTGAGCTGTGACAGCCTGAGTGACAGAGTAAGACTGTCTTTTAAAAAGAAAAAAAATTATTAAAAAATAAATAAATATTATTTCTCAGTAGAGCCAGGTAATGGTTTACACCTGTAATCCCAGCTACTGGGAAGACTGGGGTGGGACGATTGCTAGAGACCAGGAGTTCAAGACCAGCCTGGGTAACATACTGAGACCCTGTCTCTATAAAAACAAAACACACGAGATCACGCCACTGCACTCCAGCCTGGGCGACAGAGCAAGACTTGTCTCAAACAAACGAACAAACAAAACCCTGTAGTCTCAGCTACTTGGGAGAAGAAGGGAGGAGAATTGCTTGAGCCCAGGAGTTCAAGGCTACAGTGAGCTGTGATTGCACCACTGCATAATAGCCTGATCTCACTCTGTCACCCAGGCTGGAGTGCAGTAGCACAATCTAGACTCACTGCAACCTCTGCCTCCCAGGCTCAAGCGATCCTCCCACCTCAGCCTCCCAAGCAGCTGGGAACACAGGCGTGTGCCATCACGCCCAGCTAATATTTGTATTTTTTATTTTTATTTTTTTTAAGTAGAGATAGGGTTTCACCATGTTGCCCAGGCCAGTCTTGAACTCCTGAGCTCAAGTGATCTACCTGCCTCAGCCTCCCAAAGTGCTGGGATTACAGGCATGAGCCATTGCGCCCTGCCAAAAAGATTCTTAATAGAATTACACCCACTTTCTGACAGTATCTAATCCAGAGCAAAGCCTGTTTCTTCGATCACTCCTCAAAATCACATAACAGAAGCCCAAATTCTTAATAAATTCATAGTATGCAGTTCTGCAAGTTTTGAGATACAATGTTTAATGCAAAGGGGAGGATCCCAGTGGAATTACAGGAACCACAGCAGGGCTATTGGGAAGCTTTCTGTGTCTCTCAGATCTCAAACCTTTGTAGAAACCTGTTTATGCTTAAAATGTGGGTGAGGAGTACTCATGAACTAGACTTACATATTTTGGATCAACACAAACTCCAATTAGGAATATGATATTTTCTGCTCCCCTCCCACTCCCACACTGCAGATTATCCTGAGAGAGTAATATGTTTAGTTGTATTGCACTAAGGAGAAAAAAAAAGGAAACTGCTCCAAAAATTATTAGTAGAACAACGTCTGCCAATAATGATTGCTTCAATAATGGAGCCCAAAATAGAATGAACAAAAAATAAAGCTGTTGAGACATCTACAGGTTTGGTTTCAGCAAGTGTTTGCCACTATTTAGAAGACATAAAAATGAACTTCGCAATGAGCAAGTAGTGTTTTATTTCTGTAGGGGAAGTATTTATCATTTAACCCATTTCCTTTCCTTTATTAAACACAAAGGCTGGACCCAGTGGCTCATACCTGTAATCCCAGCACTTTGGGAGGCTGAGGCAGAAGGATTGCCTGAGCCCAGGAGTTTGAGACCAGCCTAGGCAACATGGCAAGACCTTATCTCAAAAAATATATAAAACAAAATAAATTTTTAAAAAAGCAACAGGAAGGGTCTCACTCTTTTGGAAGATAATAGCATAGAGTATAAAAATGCATCTGAGCTTTGTGTACATGTGAAGCTATTTGGTCCATTGTAGCTAAAAGTTTGAATTTTGGGCTAATGTTTTATTTATTTATAGGGTCGTGCACTATTGCCCAGACTGGAGTGCAGTGGCATGATCATAGCTCACTGTAGCCTCCAACTTCTGGGCTCAAACAGTCCTCCTGGTTCAGCCTCCTGAGTAGCTAAGACTACAGGTGTGGGCGACCATGCCCAGCTAATTTTTTTCTTTTTTTTTTTTTTGAGACACGGTCTCCCTCAGTTGCCCAGGTTGGAGTGTAGTGGTGCCATCACAGTTTACTGCAGCCTCAACCTCCCAGGCTCAAGCAATCTTCCCATTTCAGCCTCCCAAATAGCTGGGACTACAGGTGTGCACTACCATGCATGGCTAATGTTTTCATTTTTTGTAGAGACTAGGTCTCCCTGTGTTGCCCAGTCTGGTCTTAAACTCCTGGGCTCAAGCAATCCTCCTGCCTGGGATTCCCACAGTGCTGGGATTACAGGCATGAACCATCAAGACCCACCTAATTTTTTAATTTTAATTTTTCTTTTCTTTTGCAGAGGTCGGGGGCGGGGGGGGGGGGTTCTCACTATGCTGCTCAGGCTGGTCTCGAACTCCTGGCCTCAAGTGATCCTCCCAGCTTGGCCTCCTAATGTGCTGGGATTACAGGCATGCGCCACCACTCCTGGCCAGGCTAATGTTTTAAATGTAAAATAAGAGTATTGATAGTCCAGACACTGTTGCATTTTATTCTTCTGTGCCCATGGTCATTTCAGAAGGAACTTACGGTTCCTTGAAGCAGAAAGTAAGTTTGCATTTCATAGTGAGTTGGAGATGAGAGCAAGCTGGGAACCCACAGCAGGGAGCGCTGTCTCCTTCTTCTTCCCATCTTATTTTCTCAGGAACTTGGTGGATCAGGAAGAAGCCTCAGACTGGAGCCCATGGTAATTTTCCATTCTCCTAGAGACAGTATTCCTTGTTGCTATGCCTCTATAATGCCCCATATCTGCCTATGAGCAGAAGGAAATAATTATTTTCTTCTCTATGGCAGTGTTTTGGTTTTCATTCCTTACTGAGCCATTGTTAATCATGGAATTGTCAGGGGAAATCATTTTAATCTCTTTAGGGGTGTTTTACAAGCCCCTGAAGGTGATTCAAGTACATCCAGGTAATATTTCACTACTAAATTAGAGGATGAATGAGCTGTTAGAAAAACTCATTTGCTGTGTAACTTGACTGTCTCTATCTCTAGAGGTGGCCCCCAGCTGAATGCCTGGCTGACAGGCACGGCCTCCTCCCCGCTGGCTCCCCTCCTGCTGCCTTGGAAACAGCTGCAGCCCCCATTTTTGCTCTCCCCTGGCACACTCCTAATCCCTGCTGCTGTCTTAACTGCTAACTGACTAGAGCTCTGGAAAACCACAATGGGAGGGTTTGCAATTAAAGATATCAGAAAAACTTGTGAGAATCAAAGAGCTGCAGTATTGTGGTGGGATTATAGGCAGGGAGGCTGATGTTCTGAGGCAGGAGTAGGTAGCAAGGGAGATTGCTCTAAGGATCTTCACTTTGCTTTACCTGCTTCCAACCTGAAGAGCGTTCAGATTTTTTTTAACTTTTATTTTTTGTCTATTCATTTTTATTTTTTTTGACACAGTGTCTCACTCTGTTGCCCAGGCTGGGGTAGTGGTGTGATCATGGCTCACTACAACCTCGACTTCCCCAAGCCCAGATGATCCTCCCACCTCAGCCTCCCGAGTAGGTAGGACTACAGGCACGCTCCACCATGCCTAGCTAATTATTTTATATATATATATACACACACACACACATATATATATACATACATACACACACACACACACACACACACATATATATATATATTTTTTTTTTTGGAGATGGAGTCTTGCTCTGTCACCCAGGCTGGAGCGCAGTGGTGTGATCGCAGCTCTCTGTAACCTCTGCCTCCCTGGTTCAAGTGATTCTTCTGCCTCAGCCTCCCAAGTAGCTGGGATTACAGGTGCGTGCCACCATGCCTGGCTAATTTTTTTCTGTGTTTTTAATAGAGATGGGGTTTCACCATGTTGGCCGAGCTGGTCTCAAACTCCTGACTTCGGGTGATCTACCCACCTCGGCCTCCCAAAGTGCTGGGATTACAGGCGTGAGCCATCATGCCCAGCCTGCCTGGCTACTTAGTTTATTCTTTTTGTTTGTTTGTTTTTTGAGACAGAGTCTCACTCTGTCATCCAGGCTGGAGTGCAGTGGCACAATCTCAGCTCACTGCAACCTCTGCCTCCCGAGTTCAAGTGATTCTCCTGCCTCAGCCTCCTGAGTAGCTGGGATTACAGGCACGTGCCACCACACCCGGCTAATTTTTGTATATTTAGTAGAGACAGGGTTTCACCATGTTGACCAGGCTGGTCTCGAACTCCTGACCTCAAGTGATCCACCTGCTTTGGCCTTCCAAAGTGCTGGGATTACAGGAATGACCTAACACACCCAGCCCGGCTAATTTTAATATACATATTTTTTTTTTTTCGAGATGGAGTCTCGCTCTGTCGCCTGGGCTGGAGTGCAGTGGAACGATCTCGGCTCACTGCAACCTCTGCTTACCAGGTTCAAGCTATTCTCCTGCCTCAGCCTCCCAAGTAGCTGGAACTACAGGCACCCACCACCACACCCAGCTAGTTTTTGTATTTTTAGTAGAGATGGGGTTTCACCATGTTGGCCAGGCTGGTGTTGATCTCCTGATCTCATGATCTGCCTGCCTTGGCCTCCCAAAGCGCTGGGATTACAGGCGTGAGCCACCGCACCCAGCCTAATACGCATTTTTAAATAGAGACAGTATCTCCTATGTTTCCCAGGCTGTTCTCAAACTCCTGGGCTCAAGTGATCCTCCTACCTTCACCCCCCAAAGTGGTGGGATTACAGGTGTGAGCCACTGCACCTGGCCTTCTGAAGCGCTTTTAAACTTGCAGGTTTTCTACTCTTTCCTACCTTCCAGAAACTCCTCCTACCCACGGAATCTGCCAGCAGTTGGATTCTTGACTATCTTTAGGACTTTTCCTAATCTCAGCTTCTCCATCTGTGAAATGGAAATAATCAAAGGGTAAACTGACTTGCAGTCCTGGTCAGGCCACTAATTGGCAAGGGTGAAGGGAGCCAAGATATTTCCAAAAGGTGGAAAAAGCCTTTTTTAAGACAGAGTCACCCAGGCTAGAGTGCAGTGGTGTAATCTCGGCTCACTGCAACCCTCTGCCTCCTGGGTTCAAGTGATTCTAATGCCTCAGCATCCCAAGCAGTTGGAATTACAGGCGTACGCCACCATGCCCAGCTAATTTTTGTATCTTAGTAGAGATTGGGTTTCACCATGTTGGCCAGGCTGGTCTCAAATTCCTGACCTCAAGCAATCCGCCCACCAAGGCCTCCCAAAGTGCTGGGATTACAGGTGTTAGCCACTGCACCCAGCCAAAAAATACTCGTTATAAAACTTCTTCCTTGAGAGCCCAGAATTGAACAGTATGCTCTTGGAAATAATTATTAATGTATTCTGTATTCTCAGAGCAATATGACAGAATCCCTGCTTTATTAGCCTGACCCAATCAAAGCTCACAGATCAGAAGAATTGGGAAGAACCTCAAAGACCATTTAATTAGGGGCTCTCAATTCAGTTGCTCATTATAATCACTTACTGAGGTTTTTAAAAAACACCTTGCCCGAGCCTCAACCTAAGACCAGTTATTAATACATCAGAGTCTCTGGAGGGGGCCGGAGGCTACTTTTGCTAAAGCTCTCTAGGTGACTTCCGTGTCCAGCCAGGGCCAAGTGCCATGGTTCTGGTCCAACAATCTCTAAACAAGGATAAAATAACCTGAGAAGGTTACATGAGTCAAACCAAAGTCTCATAGCAAGCCAGGTACCATGGCTCGCGTCTGTAATCCCAGCACTTTGGGAGGCTGAGGAAGGAGGATTGCTTGAGCCCAAGAGTTCAAGACCAGCCTGGGCAACATAGTGGGACCCTGTCTCTACAAAAAGTGAATTAAAAAAAGAAAGAAAGAAAGCAAAATTAGCAGAGTGTGGTGGTGCACACCTGTAGTCCCAGCTACTCGCAAGGCTGAGGTGGGAGAACTGCTCTAGAGACTGAAAGTTTTTTCCCCTTGTCTTGTTGCTTCTCTAAAAATGTATCGTTCTTTGTTGAAGATGTTATATAAGCTGGAATTGAAAGCCACCTCTTGGCAGGGCGTGGTGGCTCAAACCTATAATCCCAGCACTTTGGGAGGCCAAGGCAGGTGGATCACCTGAGGTCAGGAGTTTGAGACCAGCCTAGCCAACATAGTGAACTGCACTCCTGCCTGGGTGACAGAAGGAGACCCAATCTCAAAACAACAACAATAAAAGTCTCGTAGCAATAGGAGAGTATGGCTTGTGGCAGCTGTAGGGGAGGAAAATTATTTTTTTCCTCAACTTCCGTAGGTTCTTGGTTGGAATGGGCCCCTGTAACGAAAGACAGATTAACAAGAGAAAAACGAACAGAAGTTTATTAGCATGTATATCTCATATATACATGGGAAACACTCAGAGGATGAGCAGCTCTCAAAGAGGTGGCTTTCAATTCCAGCTTATATAACATCTTCAACAAAGAACGGTAAATTTTGGGCCAGGCATGCTGGCTCACCCCTGTGATCCCAGCACTTTGAGAGGCCAAGGTGGGTGGATCACTTGAGATCAGGAGTTCGAGACCAGCCTGGCCAACATGGTGAAACCCTGTCTCTACTAAAAATACAACAACTAGCTGAGCATTGTAGTGGCACCTGTTATCCCAGCTACTTGGGAGGCTGAGGAAAGGAGAATCACTTGAACATGTAAGGCAGAGTTGCAGTGAGCCGAGATTGCGCTCACTGCACTCCAGGCTGGGCAACAGAGCAAGACTCCATCTCAAAAAAAAAAAAAAAAAAATTAGCCGTGCATGGTGGTGGGTGCCTGTAATCCCAGCTACTTGGGAGACTGAGGCAGGAGAATCGCTTGAACCTGGGAGGCAGAGTTTGCAGTGAGCCAAGATTGTGCCACTGCACCCCAGCCTGGGCAACAGAGAGAGACTCTGTCTCAAAAAAAAAAAAAAAAAAAAAAAAAAAAAAGGATTGGTAAATTTATTTTTAGAGAGGCAACAATATAAGGGGAAAAAAGACTTTGAGTCTCCAGGGGTTACAACTTAGGGGAAGGCAAATAAATGGCAGATAAAGGTAAGTTAGGAAAGCTTGTTAATTAGATTCTTCTGGAGCCATCTCTAGGCCCATAAGGGTGTCAAGTTGTCTTCAGTGGTTAGTTAAGCTTTGTCCTCCCTGACAGAAAGGTGGGTGCAGGATACGTTTTGTCTGTATATGTACGTCCTGCTTTTCGGTAAACACAAGGAGGGCAGAGAGTTTTCCTGCATCTGCTACTTTCTTGCTTTCAGCTCAACAATCCTTCTGTGAAAGGCATATTTTGTGGTGCTATGTGCTGATCTTCCACACAGCCAAATGGAGGCAGAAGTCACAGAGGAACTAGAAGGATGGAAAACTGCAGGAGAGTCTCGTTGCCATCACTCAGTCAATCAACCAGTTTTGGATACCTGCCATGTGCCAAGCCCTGACTGCAGTAAAAAGGATACCAAAATAAATTACTCACTGCTCTCAAAGAGCAAACTGTTTGCTGGCGGACTTGATCACATACTAATGACTGGAGGAAGGGGAAAGTAAGCTTTTTTTTTTTTTTAGTAGATACGGGGTTTCACCGTGGTCTCGATCTCCTGACCTCGTGATCCGCCCGCCTCGGCCTCCCAAAGTGCTGGGATTACAAGCGTGAGCCACCGCGCCCCGCCGAAAGTGAGCTTTATGGTCAAAGATGTTCAATGGCAATATTTAATTAATTAATTTATTTATTTTTGAGACAGAATTTTGCTCTTGTTGCCCAGGCTGGAGTGCAATGGCACGATCTCAGCTCACAGCAACCTCCACCTCTCGGGTTCAAGCGATTATCCTGCCTCGGCCTCCTGAGTAGCTGGGATTACAGGCATGTGCCATCACACCCTACTAATTTTGTATTTTTAGTAGAGACGGGGTTTCTCCATGTTGATCAGGCTAGCCTCAAACTCCTGACCTCAGGTGATCCACCTGCCTCGGCCTCCCAAAGTGCTGGGATTGCAGGCGTGAGCCACCATGCCTGGTCTGGCAATATTTATAATAGTGGAAAACAGAAAACAATTGTTCAGTAGTGGAAAAGTTTTTTGTTTTTTTTTTTTGAAATAGAGTCTCGCTTTGTTGCCCTGGAGTGCAGTGGTGCAATCTCGGCTCACTGCAACCTCTACCTCCTGGGTTCAACTGATTCTCCTGTCTCAGCCTCCCAAGTAGCTGGGATTACACGTGCCCGCCACAATGCTCAATTTTTTTTGTATTTTTAGTAGAGACAGAGTTTCGTCACGGTGGCCAGGCTGGTCTGGAACTCCCGACCTGAGGTGATCCACCTGTCTCGGCCTCCCAAAGTGCTAGGATTACAGGCATGAGCCACCGCGCCCAGACCAGAAATTTCTCAAATAAACACTAGGTTATATTTGTTACCGGAAAGGGGTCACAATTCAGACCCCAAGAGAGGGTTCTTGGATCTCACTCAGGAAAGAATTGGGGGCCGGACATGGTGGCTCACACTTGTAACGCTAGCACTTTGGGAGGCCGAGGCAGGCAGATGACCTGAGGTTAGGAGTTCGAGACCAGTCTGGCCAACACAGTGAAACCCCATCTCTACTAAAAATACAAAAATTAGACAGGCGTGGTACTGAGCGCCTGTAATCCCAGCTACTTGGGAGGCTGAGGCAAGAGAATCGCTTAAACCCAGGAGTCAGAGGTTGCAGTGAGTTGAGACTGTACCATTGTACTCCAGCCTGGGCAACAAGAGCGAGACTCTATCTCAAAAAAATAAAAATAAATAAAAGAAAGAAAGAATTCGGGGCAAGTCCACAGAGTAAATTGAAAGCAAGTTTATTAGAGAAGTAAAGAAACAAAAGAATGGCTACTCCATAGGCAGAGCAGCCCCAAAGCCTGCTGGTTGACTCTTTTTTTTGAGACAGTCACACTCTGTCACCCAGGCTGGAGTGCAGTGGCACCATCTCAGCTCACTGCAACCTCTGCTTCCTGGGTTCAAGTGATTCTCATACCTCAGCCTCCCGAGTAGCTGGGATTACAGGTGTGCGCCACCACACCAGGGCTAATTTTTGTATTTTTAGTAGAGACAGGGTTTCACAATGTTGGTCAGGCTGGCCTCAAACTCCTGACCTCAGGTGATCCGCCCGCCTTGGCCTCCCAAAGTGCTGGGATTACAGGTGTGAGCCACCAATCCTGGCCTGGTTGACTATTTTTAATGGTTATTTCTTGATTATATGCTAAGCAAGGGGTAGATTATTTATGAGTTTTCCAGGAAAGGAGTGGGGAATTTCCAGAACAGAGGGTTTCTCTTCCTTTTAGACCATATAGAGTAACTTCGAGACGTTGCCATAGCATGTATAAACTGTCATGGTGCTGGTGGGAGTGTTGTTTCGTATGCTAATACATTATAATTAGCATATAATGTACAGTGAGGGTGACCAGAGGTCACTCCCATTGTCATCTTGGATTCGGAGAGATTGGGCCAGCTTCTTTACTGCATCCTATTTTATCAGCAGGGTCTTGGTGACCTGTATCTTATGACCTCCTGTCTCATCCTATGACTAAGAATGCCCCACCTCCTTCAAATGCAGCCTGGCAGGTCTCAGCCTCATTTTACCCAGCGCCTCTTCAAGATGGAGTCACTCTGGTTAGAATGCCTCTGACATGTTTACTTGATGCAATATTTTGGAGCCATTAAGCTCAGTTGTCCAAAGAGATTTTAGTATCACAAGGAAATGCCCTCACTGTAAGTAGAGAAATCATATATGAAATTGTACATAGGCTATTATCCTAAGTTAGATGCATAGACAAAAAGGCTAAAACACACCAAAATGTTAACAGGTACTGGGAACAGGGTACTTGAGTTGTTGAGAATGGGATGCTTCATTTTCACTTCTTCCTTCCTTTTCTGTTTTTCAATTGTTATTGTATTAGTCAGTGTTCTCTAGAGGGATAGAACTAATAGGACAGATATATATATATGTATGTATAGGAGTCTATTAAGTATTAACTTTCATGATCACAAGATCCCACAATAGGCTTGAGGAGCAAGGATAGCTACTCCGAGCCCCAAATCTGAAGCCCCACATTGGAGTCCAATGTTCAAGGACAGGAAGCATCCAGCAGGGGAGAAAGATGTAGGCTTTTCATGTTTTTCTGCCTGTTTTATATTCACCGGCAACTGATTAGATTGTGCCCACCAGATTAAGGGTGAGTCTGCCTTCCCCAGCCCACTGACTCAAATGTTAATCTCTTTTGGCAACACCCTCACAGACACACCCAGTATCAATACTTTGTATCCTTCAATCCAATCAAGTTGACACTCAGTATTAACCAGCACAATTATTATTACCTTTTTTTCTTGTGTTAGGGTCTCATTCTGTAGCTTAGGCTGGAGTGCAGTGGTGAGAACATGGCTCACTGCAGTCTCGAACTCCTGTGCTCAAGTGATTCTCCCACCTAAGTTTTCAAGTAGCTGGGACCACAGGTGCATGCCACCACATTTGGCTAATTTTTAAAATTTTTTTTGTAGAGGCAGGGTCTCTCTCTGTTGCCTAGGCTGGTCTTGAACTCCTGGGCTCCAGCGACCCACCCACCTCAGCCTCCCAGAGTGCTGGGATTACAGGCATGAGCCACTGCATCCAGCCAATTTAATTTTTTTTAGAGATGGGGAAATGGGTTTTGCGAAGGGTCTGCTAATGGGCTATCTGGAAAGTCAGAACACAGGTCTCCTGTTTTTGAGTCTTGATCTGGGTAGGTCTGCAGTCTGCATGCCTGGGCCGGCCTGAGGAATAGAGGGGAGGCTGTGGTGAGTGGGGAGGTGCCTATTCTGGGAGGGCTGGGCCTCACTGGAGACCTGGGGTTCGCTCCCCATCCTTCCCACCCTCCCAGGCAGGAATGGAGACTGGGGAGCTGCACACCTTCCAACGAAGTGATGCAAGGAAGTGCCTGTAGGGGATGGGCTCCTTGAAATTATCACCAAAACAGGCTGGGCGCGGTGGCTCACGCCTGTAATCCCAGCACTTTGGGAGGCCGAGGCGGGCAGATTACAAAGTCAGGAGTTCAAGACCAGCCTGGCCAATATGCTGAAACCCTGTCTCTATTCAAAATACAAAAACAATTAGCCAGGTATGGTGGTGGGCGCCTATAGTCCCAGCTACTTGGGAGGCTGATGTAAGAGAATTGCTTGAACCCGGGAGGCAGAGGTTGCAGTTAGCCAAGATCACGCCACTGCACTCCAGCCTGGGTGACAGAGCAAGACTCCATCTCAAAAAAAAAAAAAAAAAAAAAAAGAAATTATCACTAAAACAATCTTTGAAACAAACCTAGGTTTGTTTTGCCTGAGGTGAGGCAGAACATTACCTGAACAAAATTTTAGGAGCTTCTGGCAGAGAGAGGGCAGTCTGGTTTAAGGTGGGCATTTCAATGCACAGACTTCATTAAAGTTGGGTGAGAAGCATCTTACAATAGTTCAGATTAATGGATACAGCAAAGCAAGGGTTTAGAGGCAAAGATGTTGAAGAGTCTTGGGGAGTGAACTGTCTTTTGATGTTTCCTATTAAATAACTGAACACTGGCCGGGTGTGGTGGTTCATGCCTGAAATACCAGCACTTTGGGAGGCTGAGACGGGCAGATCACTTGAGGTCAGGAGTTTGAGACCAGCCTGGTCAACATGGTGAAACCCCGTCTCTACTAAAAATACAAAAATTAGCTGGGCGTGGTGGCTCATGCCTGTAATCCCAGCTACTTGGGACACTGAGGCAGGAGAATCTCTTGAATCCGGGAGACAGAGCTTGCAGTGAGCCGAGATTGCACCACTGCACTCCAGCCTGGGCAATAGAGCGAGACTCCGTCTGAAAAACAAAAACAAAACCAAAAACACAAATAATCGAACACTTTGATGTTCATGTAAATCAGGATTTTTCCATCTCAGCCCTTTTGATTTTGGGGGCTAAATAATTCTTTGTGGGGGTTGGGGGTGCTCTCCTGTGCATTGCAGAATCTTTAATAGCATCCCTGGACTCTACTCAGTAGATGTGGGTAGCACCACCAGCACCATCCCAGTCTGACAACCTCAGATGTCTCCAAATGTCACGGGAGAGGGGGGTGCATTTAGATTTTAATGAGTCTTTCAGGAAGTTCCTGGAATGAATAAAGTCATTTGCAACTTTTATCATTCTTGCCAAGAGTTTCCTATAATAGTAAAATCACATTGATAAAAACAGTGGAAGAGTAAAGTAATGTTGATACAGACTACAAGCCTGGTTGGGGAAGACGGTTTAGGCTCGCACTCACACCCTCGGCTCAGCCTCCTGCCTTGCTTCTCCCAGTCCTGCGGGGTTTGGACTTCTGTCTCCTAGTCTCCTATTCATGGTCAGCTTTGTCCTAGAAGAGATTACATCTCTGAAGTCCACAACCAGGCTGAGCACGGTGGCTCATGTCTGTAATCCCAGCACTTTGGGAGGCTGAGGCTGGTAGATCACTCGAGGTCAGGAGTTTGAGACCAGCCTGGCCAACATGGCAAAACCCTGCCTCTACTAAAATACAAAAATCAGCCAGACGCAGTGGTGTGTGCCTGTGGCCCCAGCTACTTGGGAGGATGAGGCAGGAGAATCGCCTGAACTTCTGAACTGCAAAGGCAGTTTCAGAAGGTATCCTCACCCATTTCGGTGCTGAAGTTCAGAAGAGAGGAGGACCCCTCCTGCCACTCAGTTAGTGAATGTGTTAAAGAAAAAAATGCTTCATGACACTCGTTGAAGATATAACTATCTTTATAGTTATACCTTTATTAAAGGAGGGACTATGAAGATAGCTATAGAAACCACTGCAATGGGCTGCTGAAGGTGGGGAGAGATTGGGAGATTGAGCTCAGCTGCAAACACAGCACTGCAAGTAGGAATGTATAGCCAAGGAGCAGTGGCGGGCAGAGGTGGGTGATGCATGGAAATTATTAAGAGGAAACACTGGGGGAAGGGGATATCCTGGCTAAACTGATCTGACAGGATTCTTGTTGAAGGCAAGCAGAGTGATCAGACATTACGTGGAGTGCGGTGGAGGATAAGGAACCCGATTAGATATTGTCAACCTAAAAGGAAGAGGCTGAGGCACATAATATAAAGAGTTTACTTGAGCCAAACTGAGGACAGCTGCCTGGAAGACTCAGACCCAAGTAACACTTGGATATGAGCTTTGTTTGGTCTTCGTCACAAGCAAGTTTTTAAAGGCAAAAACCGAGGCTAGGGAGCAGACTGATACAAAGTTGTTTGTGGGCCAGGCCCAGTGGCTCATGCCTGTTGTCAGGAATTCTTCTCATTGGTTGACAGAAATAGCATTGATTAGTGATTGGCTATACGTTGTTAAGCTATAGGGCGTGGTAACAATGTCTAGGACGGCATTATTAGGTTAATTTATAGCTACTTATGGCAATAACGAGCTGTTTCAAGAGAAGAAGGCATAGCTCAAAGAGGGTAGTTAGGGCATGATTGCTTGTCTCATTTTAGAGTCTCTCTGGGAGTGATAATTTAAAAGAACTCACCTCCTAAAATAAAAGTGATCAGGGTCGGGCACGTGGCTCATGCCTGTAATTCCAGTACTTTGGGAGGCCGAGGCGGGTGGATCACCTGAGGTCAAGAGTTCGAGACCAGCCTGGCCAACATGGCAAAACCCTGTCTCTACTAAAAATACAAAAACATTAGCTGGGCATGGTGGCGTGTGCCTGTCATCCCAGCTACTTGGAAGGCTGGGGCAGGAGAATCACTTGAACCTGGTAGGCGGTGGTTGCAGTGAGCCGAGATCTCGCCATTGCACTCCAGCCTGCATGCAAAGAGGGAGACGCCATCTCAAAAAAAATAAAAGTGATCAGATATTGGCCGGGCGCGTTGGCTTGTGCCTGTAATCCCAGCACTTTGGGAGGCTGAGGCAGGAGGATCACCTAGGGTCGGGAGTTCAAGACCAGCATGGCCAACATGGTGAAATTCCATCTCTACTAAAAAAACAAAAAACAAAAAACAAAAATTAGCCTGGAATGGTGGCACACGCCTGTAATCCCAGCTACTTGGGAGGCTGAGGCAGAATTGCTTGAACCCCAAAGGTGGAGGTTGCAGTAAGCCAAGATCACGCCACTGCACTCCAGCCTGGGCAACAGAAGTGAAACCATCTCAAAAAAAAAAAAAAAAGTGATCAGATATCAAGGGTGGGGAGTTCTTGCTCAACTGACTTAGGATTCTTGTAAAAATTGGATAATGCAAGCTGGGCACCATGGCCAAAGCAGAAGGATCATTAGAGGCCAGGAGTTTAAAACCAGCTTGGGCAACATAGTGAGACTCCCATCTCTACCAAAAAAAAATTTTGTTTAAATTAGCTAGATGTCATAATGTGAGCCTTAGTCCTAGCTATTCGGGAGGCTGAGGTGGGAGGATCCCTTGAGCCCAGAGGTTTGAGGCTGCAGAGATAACACAGAAACCCAAAAGTCAAGCCTAGCTGGAAAAGAGCTCAGAAGTGCCTGAGTAAAGTTTGGTCAAGTAGAGAATTTTTGTCAAAAGTGAGGCTGGAATCCCAATGCAAAGGTCTGATTCCACAATAGGGTTGCTAGATTCAGCAAAACGATTGTACTGGACATATGCTAAAAAAAAGTATACCTTTCCACAAAAGATGGTGGCCTAGGAAAAAAAATACTATTTGTTTATCTGAAATTCAAATGTAAGTGCATGTCTGTTTTCAATACCCCTTCTCTGACCTTGCGTGGTGCTTGCCTTTGGGATTAGGGCGAGGGGTGTGGGGGTGCCGGCCACTGAACTGGAAGACCAGTGGCCAGACCCTGGAGTCCAGGGACAGTGGGAAGATGAAAGAGGGGCTGCAAAGCCCCGTCGCGCGAGCTTGTTCCGGCGCCTGGCCACGAATGCCCTCTGGTGGCCACACGGCGCCCTGCACCCGCAGCCAGCGCAGCCCAAGCAGTGGGGACCCGTGAGGCGGACACCTGTTCTTGGTTCTGACCTCTACTAAGAGCACAAGTCCGCTCCGGGACTGTAGAGAAGGAAGCCGGGAGGACAGGACAAGTTCAGAGCCACCTGGAATAGATTTTTCAAACCAGGCGTCTCGACTGGAGGCTCTGATCTGCTCCCTGCCAAGGGTCAGCCACTCTGTCTTGCCGGGGCAGCTGATCTGCAAGATCCTCATACCCCTGAATTTTCAAGGCCCAAAGGAGCAAACCGCTGATATCTGCTCTTCCTCAAACCTCTCGCTGCCCACCACCCTCCTGGCCCCTCTGCTCACTTCCAGGGTGTGGGAAGTCAAATCAAAACTTAGGGCAAGCCGCCGCAGTGGCACGTGCCTGTTAGTCCCAGCCACACGGGAAGGAGTGGGAAAGAGGTGGGAATCGCTTGACCCCTGGACTTCCAGACTGCCAAGCACTGTGATCAGGCCTGTGAACAGCCACTGTACTCCAGCCTGGGCAACACAGCAGGACCCTGTTTCTAAACAGGTGAATAAATGAATTAATACAATTAAGAAAGAAAAAACAGCCAGGTGAGGTGGCTCACGCCTATAATCCCAGCACTTTGGGAAGCCTAGGTGGGCAGATCACAAAGTCAGGAGTTCAAGACCAGCCTGCCCAACATAGCAAAACCCTGTCTCTACTAAAAATACAAAAATTAGCCTCGTGTGGTGGCATGCGCCTGTAGTCGCAGCTACCCAGGAGGCTGAGGCAGGAGAATCATTTGAATCCGGGAGGTGGAGGTTGCAGTGAGCCAAGATCACACCACTGCACTCCAGCCTGGGCAACAGAGCGAGATGCCATCTCAAAAACAAAACAAAACAAAACAAACACTAAGGGCAGTACCAGGAGGGAAATCATTATTAAAACCAGCCAGGGTGAGTCCCTTTCTGGGAAGAAAGACTGGTGTGAATCTGCTTTTCAGTCGATCGGGTTGATCATACAGGGTCCACACGTACCCCTTCTGGGACACATTCCTTCCCCAGACTTTCACTGTGCCCCCCTGTGCCCCAGGATATTTCCAATTCTGAAGGTGTGAAGGTTGTGTAGAGGAGAAAAAGTGTATTTGCCTCACCCATCGTGAAGTTCATGCCTGTAACAAAAGACATTAGCTAGAGAAAAGCATCATAAATTTGTTTGTTTTTGTTTTTGTTTTTGAGACGAAGTCTCACTGTAACACCCAGGCTGGAAAGCAGTGGCATGATCTCGGCTCACTGCAAGCTCTGCCTCCTGGGTTCACGCCATTCTCCTGCCTCAGCCTCTCCGAGTAGCTGGGACTACAGGCGCCCGCCACCACGCCCGGCTAATTTTTTTGTGTTTTTAGTAGAGACGGGGTTTCACCGTGGTGTCGATCTCCTGACCTCATGATCCGCCTGCCTCGGCCTCCCAAAGTGCTGGGATTACAAGCGTGAGCCACCGCACCCGGTCTTGTTTGGTGTTAAGTGTTATTTAACACAGGGAGAAGAAAGTTTGTTTATTTCCGTTCTTTTTTTTTTTTTTTGAGACAGAGTCTTGCTCTGTTGCCCAGGCTGGAGTGCAATGGCGTGATCTTGGCTCACTGCAACCTCTGCCTCTGGGGTTCAAGCAATTTTCATGCCTCAGCCTCCTGAGTAGCTGGGATTACAGGTGTGCACCACCACGCCTGGCTAATTTTTGTATTTTTTTTAAATAGAAATGGGGTTTCGCCATGTTGGCCAAGCTGGTCTGGAACTCCTGACCTGAAGCGATCCACCCACCTTGGCCTCCCAAAGTGCTGGGATTACAGGCATGAGCCTATGTGCCTGGCCTCATTTCAGTTCTAAGCTTCATTAACTAAGTGTTCTCAGGCAAGAATCTTTTCTTTAGGCAAGCACCCTTTAATAATAAAAGTAATGATTATACAGTGCTTACTCTATGTCCAACAGCTCTGAGCACTTTATGGGCATTAACTCATTTAATTCGCACAACAACTCCGTGAGATGAGTACTACTATTTGCCCAATGTCATAGATGTGCCTAAGCACAGACAGGTTAAGTAATCCACTCAAGGTCACACAACTAGTAAGTGGGAAATCTGGGCCCCTACGTCCAAAATCTGGATCCCTCCCTCCCTGACTTAGCTGCTTAACTTCTCATTTTCTCCTTATATTGAAGGGGTTGGCCCAGAAGATAAAGGATGTTGGGGAAAAACTTTTCCTCTATACTCTTAAGTTGAAGTACTGGATATTTGCAAATTGAAGTGACAAAAGACAGATTTGCAAATTTGTTTATGCATGCAATGCCCATATTCACAGGAGTACTCTATGATGCACAGCTCAAAGGGCTGGTTAAAATTTGCGGCTTGTACACTGTAGTAGGGGAAGTCGAAGGGGCAAGACAAGGCTCCTATGGGAAGAATGCACAGGTTTCTTTATGAAACACAAATGAGTTTTTAGGAAAACAAACTGGAGATAAAAGTTTGTGATAACATTTGCTTATGCAGGGGACCATGGTCTTTCTATTATATCTTCATAGTCATGAAACTCCCCTGGAGAGGGAATCTGAAGTAGGTTTACTCTTGGTCTTTTTCCTGGTAGCTTCTGGAAGAAGAAATATATAGCAGTCTTCATTTCTCAAAGGTTTCTGCTTTTCTTATAAAAATTAGCCTGCCCTTGGCTGGGCATGGTGAATCACTCCTGTAATCCCAGCACTCGGCAGGCTGAGGCAGGTGGACCACTTGAGGCCAGGAGTTTGAGACCAGCCTGACCAACATGGCAAAATTCCATCTCTATTAAAAATACCAAAAATGAGACGGGCATGGTGGCGGGCGCCTATAATCCCAGCTGCTCGGGAGGCTGAGGCAGGAGAATCACTTGATCCTGGGAGGCAGAGGTTGCAGTGAGCCGAGATCATACCACTGCACTCCAGCATGAGTGATGGAGTGAGACTCTATTTCAAATAAACAAACAAAAATTAGTCTGCACCTGTACCTCTGGCTATTGGGGGTGGAGGTGGGGTGCTGAAGTGGGAGGATGGCTTGAGCCTAGGAAGTCGAGATTTGCAATGAGCAATGATTGTGCCACTGCACTCTAGCCTGGATGACGGCAAGACCCTGTCTCAGAAAAAAAAAAAAAAAAGTTTCTTCTGCTTTTAGTCAGATTTAGGAAGCTCCGAGAAAGCTTCTTTCTGCATCTGTTGAATCTCAAATGTCTTCAGCCTAAAATAATCTTTATACACCAAATCAGGGATTCTGAGTGGTTCCCCACAGGGCTTATCCAGTTCCATCATACTTTGGCTCATTGTGAAATGGCAAAGGGGGCAAAAGCAGCCTGAGGGGAAGGGAAAGATTTGTATTTATAGTGTGTACATTAGATGCCTGGCAGCAGTTTTCACTTCATCTCATTCCATCCTCCGAATACCTCCATAAGCAAATATTAGTGAATCCCCATTTATCAGATTAGGAGACCAAGGCTCAAGTGCAAAAAATTTACCCAGGGTGCCCAACCTGTACCTGAGGTTGCCAGGATTGAGAACAGATCTGCATGGCCTCAGAGCAGGACTGATCCCAGAACAGTGAATGCAGAGGGCAGGAATGGCCAGTCAGTTGGGAAGCAAGACTGGCGCCAGACTTTGGAGATCAGAGGCTGAGACCGTATTAGAAAAGTACCTGGCAATTCCACCTAGGATGGCTTTGGAGAGCTAGAGAAATGCTGGTGCTAGCCCTCCCCATCTCTCTATCCCCCAGGGCCATTTGTGGTCTGAGATAATGAAAGTTTCCAGCCAGTTAGTCGAGGTGGCTCATGTCTGTAATCCCAGCATTTTGGGAGGCTGAGGCGGGAGGACTGCTTGAGCTCAGGAGTTTAAGACCAGCTTGGGCAACATAGGGAGACCCCATTTCTACAAAAAAAATTTTAAAAATTAGCCAGGCATGGTAGTAGTGTGCCTGTAGTCCCAGCTATTCTAGAGGCTGAGGCAGGAGGACTGCTTGAGCCCAGGAGGTTGAGACTGCAATGAGCCATGTTTGCACCACTGGTGACAGAGCCAGACCCTGGCTCAAAAAATGAAATAATAATGGATGTTAGCCACAGGATGGAGAAGATAGCTGGAGTGGGGGAGGGGAGTGCCTCCAGGCTATGGAAGCCCTCAGACCCATCTTCCCTCTCTCCAAGTGGACTCTGGGCCTGTCTTCCTCAGCTAGTCTCCCAGAGCCTCCACCACACCTTGGGTACTTAGGGGAGTACACAAGAGGCTTTGATTTCTGTACCCTTGCTGACCAAAGGCAGACTGCAAGTGCTATTTCTTTCCACCTGACTTGCACAAAGTTTCTCCCCTACTTTTTCCTGAGAATTGAGGAAGTTAAATTAAGCAAGGAATGAGAAATTTGAAACATTCCGTGCCATTCATCTGGCTGGGATAACAAAGATAAAGTCAGCTACAAAGTTAAACAGGAAACACAATCTCTCCCAAGGATAAACTGCCATCCCAAAGTAGCATAAGGAAAACTGTTTTTTTTTTTACTCTTGGCAATCTCAGAAATCTTGTTCCCTAAAGTCATAGGCTTTCAGAAACTTTGCTGGCTGAAATTATTATTATTATTTATTTATTTAGAGACAGGGTCTCAGTCTGTCACCCAAGCTGGAATGCAATGGTGCGATCATGGTTCACTGCAGCCTCGACCTCACGGGTTCAAGTGATTCTTCCACAACCTCGCCAGTAGTTGAGACTACAGGCATGCGTCACCATGCCCAGCTGGTTTATTTTTAATTTTTGTTTTTTTTTGTAGAGAAAGGGTCTCACTCTGCTGCCTAGGCTGGTCTTGTGCTCCTGGGCTCAAGCAATCCTCCCACCTCAGCCTCCCAAAGTGTTGAGATTACAGGCGTAAGCCACCCCTCCTGGCCTTGCTGTTTGAAATTATATCAGCGAAAATGAAACATCCCACTCTTGCCTGGAGCGTCTTTACTTTGACACAGAAACAGCTTTGATTTACAACCCAGGTGTATAACTTTAGATACGGGATTTGTGGACACTATTCCACATCTATCTTAACTTTGTTGTTTCCAAGGAAATGCAACCTTGGGTGGACTTTGTAGTCTAGCTTTGTCTTTACACACAGCTAGATTTGAGCTTTCAAAACACTGTTTCAGGTAAATTTATCCTAAACTCCACCCTCTCCCTCCCTTTTGTAGTTTGGTGAGATGCCCCATGGTTCCTCTGCTGTGGAGGCTCCGCCGCTGTGGAGGCTCCGCCGCTGTGGAGGCTCCCCCACTGTGGAGGTTCCCCCGTTGCAACCAGCAAAACAAACCCTGACTTTGGCAGACTACAGGCTTGTCCCTGGTGATCGTGAGCTGCTTGGGCTAGGACAGAACCGTCACAAAACATGTCCCTCCTTTCTTCATCCTTGACTTTATCTCCCAAGGCCCAAGACAAAGACACAGATTGCTGGGTCACGCTGTTCCTTGGACGGGCAGAGAGGGGAACACAGGGCACTGTATTCTTCTGGAGAATACTTGTTTTCTTCTTCTGTTTTGTGCGTGTGTGTGTGTGTGTGTGTGTGTGTTTTGTTTTTGTTTTTTTTCTGAGACAGGGTCTCAAGGTAGGAGTGCGGTGGCCTGAAGATAGCTCATGGCAACCTCAAGCTCCTGGGATCAAGCAATCTTCCTGCCTTGAGCCTCCCGAGTAGAGAGTTGCTAGGACTACAGGCACGCGCCACCACTCCTGGCTAAATTTTTAAAATGTTTTTGTAGAGAAGGGGGTCTCACTATGTTGCTAGCTGGTCTTGAACTCCTGGCCTCAAGTGATCCTTCTGTCTTGGCCTCCCAAAGTGTTGGGATTGTAAGTGTGAGCCACTGTCCCTAGCCAGTTGGTGATTTATTTGTATAACTGTCCAATTTATTGAATACATATGGTGTGCCAAGCACTGGGCTGAGGGCTTCATAATGCTCTTTCACTCAATGCTTAGCACAACCCATGAAGAAGGTAGTGTTAACATCATGCCTGTTTTACAGATGTAGAAACTGAGGCACAGGCTAAATAACTTGCCCAACAAGCTCATGCAGTTTAGTAAGCAGCTCAGCTGAGATGTGAACACAGACTTTGAATACAGAGCTCTTAACCAGTAGGCCAGAGGTTCCCAAACACCTAGTATATTTACTACCTTAGTACTTTCC
>NW_026652290.1:77133989-77212291 GCF_009828535.3 Hylobates moloch | reverse complement strand
GGGAACAAATGCGAGATAAGAATGTTTGTTTTTGCAGGTGCGAGTGGTCTTTGTCTTTTTTTCTGGCCACTAAAACTCCCCTAGAGAGGAGATTTACGGCAGCTTCACTCCCAGAAATTTCTGCTGTTAGTCACATAAGGGAAGCTTTGAAAAGGCATCTTTCTGCATCTGTTGGCTCTCAGATGTCTTCAGTTCCAAGTAACATTCACGCCAATTCTGGGGGTCTGAGTGGGCCTCACATAATATATGTGTTCTCTTGTCTTTTAATGAAGTTTGTGGGAGGCATCTAACTGTAGCCTCCAAAATTTGGTCCATAGGTACTACTGTCCTCATCAAAGATGAGGAAACAAGTTCAGAAAGGTATTAAGAGAATTGCTCCGAGTTATCTGCTTGGCTAGCTAGGATCAGAGCTCAGTTCTCCATTTAACCCAAAGCACAGGCTCTTAACCTCTTACAACTGGTGCATCCCCTCTGAACCTCCATTTCCTCCCCGTAAAAGAATAACATCGGCCGAGCGCAGTGGCTCACACCTATAATTCCAGCACTTTGGGAGGCAGAGATGGGCGGTCACGAGGTCAGGAGTTTGAGACCAGCCTGGCCAACATGGTGAAACCCCATCTCTACTAAAAATACAAAACTCAGCTGGGTGTGGTGGTGCCTGTAACCCCAGCTACTCAGGAGACTGAGGCAGGAGAATTGCTTTAACCTGGAAGGCGGAGGTTGTAGTGAGCCAAGATCGCGCCATTGCACTCCAGCCTCGGTGACAGAGCAAGACTCCGTCCCCAAAAAAACAAACAACAACAAAAAGAGAATAACGTTACATTCAGTTGAACCAAAATGAATTACATATTAATATTTGTACTTCAAAAACGGTCCAGCTTGGCTGGGCGCAGTGGCTTATGCCTGTAATCCCAACACTTTGGGAGGCCGAGGCAGGTGGATCATTTGAGGTCAGGAGTTCGAGACGAGCCTGGCCAACATGGTGAAATCCTGTCTCTACTAAAAATACAAAAATTAGCCGGGCAGTAGTGGCGCGTGCTGGTAATCCCAGCTATTCGGGAGGCTGAGGAAGGAGAATTGCTTGAGCCTAGGATGTGAAAGTTGTGGTGAGCTGAGACTGCACTACTGCACACCAGTCTGGGAGACAGAGTAAGACCCTGTTACAAAATAAAACAAAACAAAACACCAAAAAACCAAAAAGGTCCAGCTTGGGCAACATAGTGAAACTTTGTCTCTACAAAAAATTTTTAAAAAATTAGCAGGGCACTGGGCACAGTGGCTCACACCTGTAATCCCAGCACTTTGGGAGGCTGAGGCAGGCAGGTCACTTGTGGTCAGGAGTTTGGGACCAGGCAGGCCAACATGGTGAAACCGTGTCTCTACTAAAAAACAAAAATTAGCTGGGCATGGTGGTGGGCACCAGTAATCTTAGCACTCAGGAGGCTGAGGCATGAGAATTGCCTGAACCTGCAAGGCGTGGGGGTTGCAGTGAACCAAGATGGCGTCACTGTGCTCCAGCCTGGGTGACAGAATAAGACTCCTCAATTAAAAAAAAAAAATTAGCTGGACATGGTGTTGCGGGCCTGTGGTCCCAGGTACTCAGGAGGTTGAGGTGAGAGGATTACTTAAGCCTGGGGGGTTGAGGCTACAGTAAGCCAAGATCACGGCACTGTACTCCAGCCTCTGTGACAGAGCCAGACCCTGTCTCAAAAAAATTTTAAAAAGGGCAAATTTTGGCAATTTCATATAGTTCAACCTAGTATAAGGTGGTTGTAATAACTAAATGAGATAAAATGGTGTTAAATTGGAAGTATTATAGTATTTCTGTTAACAACATAGGGCTCCAGAACCAGCTTCCTTGAGTTTAAATCCAGACTCCACCACTTTCTAGCTATGCAGTCATGGGCAAGTTACTTGACCCATCTGTGCCTCAGCTTCATCCATGATATGGAGATACAGGATAAACAGCCTCTTACGTGCAATTCTGAAATCCAAAAAGCTCTGTAAACCAAAAGTTTGGGGGCAAATTTGGTAGCAAATTTGGACCTGAGGCTATTTATAGTCTATATTCTGTATTCTTTCTACTTAGTACGAATAAGCATGTAAGTTTTACTGCATGTTTGATTTCAGGATGTTCCCCCAGACTCTCTGGGAGTGTTACATATGCCGGTGGGGGAAAGAGACCAACTCCCAAATATTATCTGAAACAGTTGGTTTCACTGTGCTTGCTTGGGTAGCACATATACCAAAATTGGAATGACCCCTGCACAGGGATGAAATGCAAATTCGTGAAGCATACCGTATTTTTCTTAGCACATACCACCTTTGGCAATATTCTTTTTTTTTTTTTTTTTTTTTTTTTTTTAAGACGGAGTCTTGCTCTGTGCCCAGGCTGGAGTGCAGTGGCGCAATCTCGGCTCACTGCAAGCTCCGCCTCCCGGGCTCACACCATTCTCCTGCCTCAGCCTCCCGAGTAGCTGGGACTACAGGCGTGTGCCACCACACCAGGCTAATTTTTTGTATTTTTAGTAGAGACGGGGTTTCACCGTGTTAGCCAGGATGGTCTCGATCTCCTGACCTCGTGATCCGCCCACCTCGGCCTCCCAAAGTGCTGAGTGCTGGGATTACAGGCGTGAGCCACTGCGCCGGGCCCCCACCCTTTTTTTTTTTTTAGGTTGATTTTATTACTTGCCTAGCAAAGGAGAATCCTCTGGCAGAACAGTCTCCAAGAACAAGGCAAAGAACTAATCTTACATAGGTTTTTACCAATGTACAGCTGTTGATTGTGACTGGTTTCCGGCAATCTGGATTTCATATTTATTTACAGTTTGGGATAAGGGGACAAACAATTGTCTGTCTTCCACTTTCTTTCTTGAATTTGAATACAACCTTTTTATTCTCATAGCCTCTTAGCTTTCTTTCTTTTTTTTTTTTTGAGACGGAGTTTCGCTCTTGTCGCCCAGGCTGGAGTGCAGTGGCGCGATCTTGGCTCACTGCAAACACCTCCTCCCAGGTTCAAGTTATTTTCCTGCCTCAGCCTCCCAAGTAGCTGGGATTACAGGCGCATGCCACCACGCCCGGCTAATTTTTGAATTTTTAGTAGAGACGGGGGTTTCACCATGTTGACTAGGCTGGTCTTCAACACCTGACCTCAGGTGATCCGCCCGCCTCGGCATCCCAAAGTGCTGGGATTACAGGCGTGAGCCACCGCGCCCGGCCTTCTCATAGTCTCTTAGCTTTCTAAAATTTGAAAAATCCTGTAAAGACATACCTGGGCCAAAGGGTTCAGATAACGGACTGTGGCCCTTAAGTACCTACCTCACAGGTTATTGAGAGGATCGATTTAGTTACCAGATATAAAATGCTGGGATCAGTGCCCGGCAAAGGAAAACTTTATACAGCTGCAGGCTTTTACCATACACAACAGCATCGCTAACGAATGCTATTACAATATTCATTTAGCATTTACCAAGTGCCTACTCTGTACAAATCTTGAGAATACAACGTGAAGGTGAACTGGTGACTAAACTTTGGTCCCTTTCGCTCCGGCTCCTTGCGAAAATGCTCTAACGGCAGGAGGTCACACGAGCGCCGGACGCGATTCTCCCCGCGAGCCCCTTTCCAGGGCCTTTCGGGTTCCCCCAGTTATCTCTGCCCAGGCGGTGCTCGCCCCCGCTATTCCCGCTTCCGGTCCAGAGAGGGAGGGCTTTCCGAGCCCGCTAGCCCCGCGGCCGCAACCAACCTCGGGTCGGAGTGTTCCGGCCCGGCCAGCCCCGCGGCGTGAGGTAAGGGGAGCTCAGCAGTTCCCCGCGCGGGGCCCAGGCATCGGCGGCAGGGCGGGCCCCTCACCGCTAGCGGGCCAGCCCCGCCCCTCCCCACCATTGTGCCAGCCCCGCCCCTCCCCACGTCGCCGCGCGCCCGGGGGCGGGGCCTGGCGCGCACCGCCCGCGCACGGCGAGGCGCCTGTTGATTGGCCACTGGGGCCCGGGTTCCTCCGGCGGAGCGCGCCTCCCCCCAGGTTTCCCGCCAGCAGGAGCCGCGCGGTAGATGCGGTGCGTGTAGGCGCTCTGTCCGACAGATCGGTTGGGCCTTGCCAGCTGTCGCTATGTCGCGACAGAGCACCCTGTACAGCTTCTTCCCCAAGTCTCCGGCGCTGAGTGATGCTAACAAGGCCTCGACCAGGGCCTCACGCGAAGGCGGCCGTGCCGCCGCTGCCCCCGGGGCCTCTCCTTCCCCAGGCGGGGATGCGGCCTGGAGCGAGGCTGGGCCTGGGCCCAGGCCCTTGGCGCGGTCCGCGTCGCCGCCCAAGGCGAAGAACCTCAACGGAGGGCTGCGGAGATCGGCAGCGCCTGCGGCCCCCACCAGGTAGCGGGGTGGGGGTGGGGTCGAAGGCAGGGGCATAGCGGCGGGGCGCTTGGAACCCAGCGAGGGGAGGCTCGCACAGGGGGTTGGAGGGTGCACGGCCTGGCCTTGGACTCGGAGGAGGCGGGGCCGCAGAGTTGGCTTGAATGAGTGCAGGGGTCGAGTCTGGAGCATTTGGGGGTGTAGCTTGTAAACAGGGTCGTAGGAGAGAGGCTGTGCAGGAAGAGGACTGCAGGGAAGACGCGGAGAGTTCGGGCCTTTTGGAGGGAGGAGACGCGTCCCGCCAGGTGGGGGTGCTGGGCTAAGGAAAGGGCGACGCGCGCAGCTCCGGGTGGGGAGGGGGCGTGGGAGGTGGGAGCACTGGGGGTGGGGCGAGAAGGGGAAGGCGCCGGGCCCGCTTGGTGGGCGGGGCGGGGCGGGGCGGCGGGAAGGAGGAATGCCTGCGGGAGGCCGAACGCCGAGAACCCGGTGGTGTGGGGTGCGAAAGAAGGTTCTTCGGCCGGCGCGGAGATAGTGAGTTGGGGCTCCAGTAATCGATCGAGGTAGACACTTAGAGGTAGTTAAAAGCCGCGGTCGCCGAGACGCCTTGGGGACGTTGGGCCTTCGGCCTACGTGAGGGGCCGCCGAGGGGGGTGGGCCACGAGCTGCGATCCCGGGGGGGTGTGTCACCATGGGGACCGCCGGGCCTGATTGGGCGGGGCGGGGCCGGGGGGAGCCGAAGTGTTGGAATCCGGCTGTGTCCTTCGGTACGTAGGCTGCACGTGCACCGAGACGAAGATAGAAGCTATATTTTGACGTATGTGGAAATTCGTGTCGAGTGGAAAATATTTTATTTTATGAAATAGTGTAATTTTTGTGGGGCACCCCTGGGCTTTTAGAGGCCTTAATCGGGCGCTGGGCAAAGATGTGTGGATGTGACCCCGGGGAAGCCTGCCGGGAGTTGTCCTCACTTTATGGGCAGTTAAGTGCTTTTTTTTTTTTTTTTTTTTTTTCCTTTTTGAGAGTTTCGCTCAAGTCCAGGCTGGAGTGCAATGGCGCGATCTCAGCTCACCGCAACCTCCGCCTCCCGGGTTCAAGCGATTCCCCAGCTTCAGCCTCCCGAGTAGTCGGGATTACAGGAATGCGCCCCCACACCCCGCTAATGTTGTATTTTTAGTATAGACGGGGTTTCTCCATGTTGGTCAGGCTAGTCTCGGAATTCCCGACCTCAGGTGATCCACCCGCCTTGGCCTCCCAAAGTGCTGGGATTACAGGCGCCAGCCACCGCGCCTGGTCTGTTTAGGGCTTTTTATCCGGGCAGCTGGCTACATTTTGAAAAGCTTGCTTTTACCGTTTGCCAGATACATATATATATATATAGGCTAGAGTGCAGTGGCGCGATCTTGGCTCACCACAACCTCTGCCTCTCGGGATCAAGAGATTATCCTGCCTCAGCCTCCCAAGTAGCTGGGACTACAGGTGCGCCCCACCACACCTGGCAAATTTTTGTATTTCTAGTAGAGACGGGTTTCACTATGTTGGCCAGGCTGGTCTCGAACTCCTGACCTCTTGATCTGCCCGCCTTGGCCTACCAAAGTGCTGGGATTACAGACATGAACCACCGAGCCTGGCCGTTTGTCAGATATTAAACACAAAGTTTAATGGTCGCTATTTGAACAAATGAAGAAATAGAGGCTCAGAAAAAAATAACTCATTCAAGATAAGAGATCCAGTTAGTGTTTTTTGTTTTGGTTTTGTTTTGAGATGGAGTCTTGCTCTGTCGCCTAGGCTGGAGTGCTGTGGCGCTTTTTCGGTTTACTGCAACCTCTGTCCCCCAGGTTCAAGTGATTCTCCTGCCTCAGCCTCCTGAGCAGCTGGGATTACAAGTGTGCGTCACCGCGGCCCGGCTAATTTTTCACCATGGAGTTTCACCATGTTGGCCAGGCTGGTCTTGAAACTGCTGACCTCAAGTGATCCACCCACTTCAGCCTCCCAAAGTGCTGGGATTACAGGCGTGAGCCACCGTGCCCGGCCGCTAGTTAGTGGTTTTGAGTAATGGATTTCAAATCCATTTAGATCCAGTTTAAAGTGTCCTAAAGGAATTCCGAGATTTTTCTAAGTGTAATTATAGTGTTACCCTTGTTTAAGCGACCCTTTGCCGCAGTTTAAATATATATAGTTGTACATTAGTAGAATATGCTTGTGGGGAACAGAGCCAGCATCCGCAATAACAAACTCCTGGTTAGAAAAGCATGACGTATTGTTTACTTGAGCGTGAATTGATTGTTGAATCCAAACCAAACGGGTGTATTTATTGTAAGGACGTACTTTACATTCATATTGAATAGCATATGTTATTTGTTTCTTGAGGTTGAGTTTAAGAGACTTGCAAACATAAAACATTGTATACACTTCACCTCCCATTATGGAGAGGATTCCAGGGTATTCAAGAAAGATGGGCATTTGATACTAGGTTTCTAAAGAAACTGCAGTGTCTATCTAGATCACTCTGCCGAGCACAGCATTAGGCATTATGGATCCTGGATACAACCATGAACACGACAAAGCAAAGAGGCAATTCTAGACTCCAAGTGGAAAGGGGACGGAGAGGATGCGGGTCAGGCTAGGCTCTCAGCTCTGTAAACCGAAACCAGAAGGACAAATAGGATTAGACAGATTATAGTGAGAGTGGGAAGCTGGTTCAGGAAGAGGAAGGTCTGCAAATTGTGGGTAGGATGAAAGAAAGGAGGAGGAGGCAGCATTGGAGAAGTTAAGCAGAGATCCAATCATGAACAGTCTGATGAGCTACAGAGACATTTGGACTTACTCCATGAATCATTTAAGCCTTAAAACATGTTGATCATTTTTTTTTTTTTTTTTTGAGACGGAATTTCACTGTTGTTGCCCAAGCTGGAGCGCAGTGGTGTGGTCTCAGCTCACTGCAACCTCCGCCTCCTGGGTTCCAGCGATTCTCCTGCTTCAGCCTCCCAAGTAGCTGGTATTACAGGTGCCTGCCACTATGCCCAGCTAATTTTTTTTTTTTTTTTTTTTTTTGAGGCAGAGTCTTGCTCTGTTGCCCAGGCTGGAGTGCAGTGGCGCAGTCTCGGCTCACTGCAAGCTCCGCCTCCCGGGTTCACGCCATTCTCCTGCCTCATCCCCCTGAGTAGCTGGGACTACAGGCGCCCGCCAACACGCTCGGCTAATTTTTTGTATTTTTAGTAGAGACGGGGTTTCACCGTGTTAGCCAGGATGGTCTCGATCTCCTGACCTCGTGATCCGCCCGCCTCGGCCTCCCAAAGTGCTGGGATTACAGGCTTGAGCCATCGCGCGCGGCCTCCAGCTAATTTTTGTATTTGTAGTAGAGACGGGGTTTCACCATGTTGGCCAGGCTGGTCGTGAACTCCTGACCTCAGGTGATCCACCCACTTCAGCCTCCCAGAGTGTTGGGATTACAGGCGGGAACCACTGCGCCTGGCCGTGAGCCACCGTGCCTGGCCCAGCATCTTTTAATGTTTGTCATTTAGATTTCCTCTTGTGCTGAAGTGTTTGTCTTTTGCTGTTTCTTTTTTTTTTTCCTAGTTCTTTGTCAGTTGTGTGTGATGTAAATGTCTTCTTTCACAATGAGTTCTTTCATTTAGTTTATGGCTTTGTTGTTGTTGTTGAATAATAGAGGTCTGTGTTGCCCAGGCTGGTCTTGAACTCTTGCTCTCAAGCGATCCTCCCACTTCAGCCTCCCAACCTGTTGGGATTACAAGTGTGAGCCACCACACCCAGCCTTATGGCATCTTTCGATGAACAAATTATTGATTATAATGTGGAATTTGTCCTTTTATTTTCTCTGTGGTTAGTGTTTCTATAGGTTTTATTTAAGAAATCCACAGGGAGGCTGGGTGCAGTGGCTCATGCCTGTAATCTCAACGCTTTGGGAGGCCAAGGCAGGCCAACATGGCTAGACCCTGTCTCTCCAAAAAATACGAAAATTAGCCACGCATGGTGGCGTGTGCCTGGAGTCCCAGCTCCTTGGGAGACTGAGATGGGAGGATGGCTTGAGTCCAGGAGGTTGAGGCTGCAGTCAGCCAAAGAGATCATGCCATGCACTCCAGCCTGGGTGGCAGAGTCAGACCCTGTCTGCCAAAAAATAAAAAAAAAGTTGGTGAAAATGTTGATTTTATATTTTAGGAACAACTAGTAGTTGACACCATAATTATGGGCTAAAGAGAAAGCAAAAATAATGTGATTTTAAACCAGAATTCAAAAGATCTGTTTAACGTATGTTTAGACAAAGTCATTACTTATTATATCAAAGTTTTAACATTTATTTTGTGAGCTGTCAGCTTTCCCTCTTAACATTTTTCCCCACTGTCTTAAAAAACCCCAAGAATACCAGACATTTAAGCTTAAATGTCTTAAATGCTTAAAGCTTTAAAAGCACTTGCAAAATCCTAAAATCATAATTTAAGGTGTTTTTGGAGGGCAGGAGCAGTGGTGGCAGGCAGTGTTTTGCTTTGTTGCCCAGGCTGAAGTACAGTGGCAGATCTCGGCTCACTGCACCCTCGACCTATCCGGCTCAAGCGATCCTCCCATCTCAGCTTCCTGAGTAGCTGGGACCCCAGGTGCACACCACCCCATGCCTGGCTAATTTTTAAATTTTTTTGTAGAAATAAGGTCTCACTATGTAGCCCAGACTGGTCTCGAATTCCTGCGCTCTCAAGAGATCCTCCCAAAGTGCTGGGATCATAGGTGTGAGCCACCACACCTGGCCTATTTTGGCATTCTTGAAAACTGCAGGATTACCACAGATAAAATTTTAAAATTACCTTTAAAGAATTAAAGTTTACACACATAAAAAGTTTGGTTTGTTAGCACTGAGTGAAGAAAAATTTTGAGAAATGTTTAAAATTTTTAGTTTTGTTACACAATACATTTTACTACCTGTTTAATTATCTTTTTTCGCTCAGAAACCACAGTTTCCTGGGCCCAGGATGTTTAGTGGTACTCTTTTTCTTCAAGCTTTTTAGCATTGGAGGAACTGCATCTTACTAAAATTTTTAGTCTTAGCATTTTATAGCTTACTGCTATTTCTTTTCTTTCTTTTTTTTTTTTTTTTTTTTGAGATGAAGTCTCACCCTGTCACCCAGGCTGGAGTGCAGTGGCACGATCTTGGCTCACTGCAACCTCTGCCTTCCGGGTTCAAACGATTCTCCTGCTTCAGCCTCCCGAGTAGCTGGGATTACAGATGTCCGCCACCATGCCCAGCTAATTTTTATATTTTTAGTAGAGACGGGGTTTCACCATCTTGGCCAGGCTGGTCTTGAACTCCTGACCTCGTGATCCACCTGCCTCGGCCTCCCGAAATGCTGGGATTACAGACCTGAGCCACCGCACCCGGCCCATACTGCTATTTCTTTCTTTTTTTTTTTTTTGGATTCAGAGTCTCGCTCTGTCGCCCAGGCTGGAGTGCAGTAGCGCGATCTCGGCTCACTGCAAGCTCCGCCCCCTGGGTTCACACCATTCTCCTGCCTCAGCCTCCCTAGTAGCTGGGAATACAGGCGCCCGCCACCACCCCCGGCTAATTTTTTTTTTGTATATTTAGTAGACAACGGGGTTTCACCATGTTAGCCAGGATGGTCTTGATCTCCTGACCTCGTGATCCACCCGCCTCGGCCTCCCAAAGTGCTGGGATTACAGGCTTGAGCCACTGCGCCCAGCCCCATATTGCTATTTCTTAAAAGCAGAGAAATTATGTGTGAGATTCTGTAAGTATGATGGTATATAAAGGATAAAATGATGTTGAAAAACAAAATTTTTTGTTTAAATGCTTATGTTTCTAATATTTTATTTCAAAAAAGGAATTTATTTCAAAACTGATAATGGTTGGATCCAGCTTTTCACACAAACTTGTTTTTCCTAGTGAGGATGCACATTTATCCTGTAAACAAATTGAAGACTTTTTTTAATTGCTTGCTTAGAAATGAAATAATTGTTTTCTAATGATCTTTTAAAGCATGAGACCTCACTCATCATTTAAAACAATTTATACTGTATTTTACACATGACAAAGTTCTAAAGTAACAGCCCTTTTCTAAGACTAAAGTTACAGTCCTCCCTTTGTATCTGAGGGGGAATTGGTTGCAGGACCCCCCTGTGAATACCCAAATCCTTGCATGTCCAAATCCCTTATGAGATGTAGTATTTGCATATAACCTATACACATCTTCCCCTGTACTTTATCTCTAGATTACTTACAATACCTAATACAATGTAAATGCTTTGAAATTAGTTGTTCAACTATATTTTAAATTTTGTATTTTTTTTCCTTTTTTTTTGAGACAGAGTCTTTTGCTCTGTTGCCCAGGCTGGAGTGCAGTACAGTGATCACAGCTCACTGCACCTTTAACCTCCCAGGCTCAAGCTGTCCTCCTGCCTCGGCCTCCCAAAGTGTTGGGATTACAGGTGTGAGCCATCATACCTGGTCACTGTTTTTTATTAGTTTAAAATTTTTGATTTAAAATTTTTAATCTAGGTTGGTTGAATCTGGACTGGAACCCAAGGATATGTTTGTTGAGCATACTGTATTTACTCTGGAATAAAACTAGAATGCTTAACTTATATGTTAAAAATACTTTATTTGGCCAGGCATGGTGGCCCACGCCTGTAATCCCAGCACTTTGAGAGGCCAAGGCGGGAGAATCATTTGAGGTCAGGAGTTTTGAGACGAGCCTGGCCAACATGGCAAAACCCTGACTCTACAAAAAAATGCAAAAATAAGCCAGGTGTGATGGCGTGTGCCTGTAGTCTTGGCTATTCAGGAGGCTGAAACACAAGAACCGCTTGAACCAGGGAGGCATAGGTTGCAGTGAGCCGAGATCGCGCCACTGCACTCCAGCCTTGGCGACAGAGCAAGACTGTCTCACGCACACAAAAAAGAAGGCCAGGTGTGGTGGCTCACGCTGTAATCCCAGCACTCTGGGAGTCTGAGGCGGGTGGATCATTTGAGGTCAGGAGTTCAAGAGCAGCCTGGCCAACACGGTGAAACCCCGCCTCTACTAAAAATACAAAAACTAGCCAGGAAGTAGTGACACACCTGTAATCCCAGCTACTCAGGAGGCTGAGGCAGGAGAATCACTTGAACCTGGGAGGCAGAGGTTGTGGTGAGCCAAGATCATGCCACTGCATTCCAGACTGGGTGACAGAGTGAGAACCTGTCCCCCCCCACCCCCCCCAAAAAAAGAAAACTTGATTACATATTATAGTTATCAGTATAAAACTTTTTTTGTTGTTTGTTTTTGTTTTTTTTGGAGACGGAGTCTTGCTCTGTTGCCCAGGCTGGAGTGCAGTGGCGCGAACTCGGCTCACTGCAAGCTCCGCCTCCCGCGTTCACGCCATTCTCCTGCCTCAGCCTCTCCGAGTAGCTGGGACTATAGGCGCCCGCCACCACGCCCGGCTAATTTTTTGTATTTTTTAGTAGAGACGGGGTTTCACTGTGGTCTCGATCTCCTGACCTCGTGATCCGCCGGCCTCGGCCTCCCAAAGTGCTGTGATTACAAGGGTGAGCCACCGCGCCCAGCCCAAAACTTTTAAAATGAGGTCTTTTTTGCACATACCTTTCAGGTCTCAGTCAGAAACTTGAGTTACTTTTTTTTTTTTTTGGAGACAGAGTCTTGCTCTGCCACCCAGGCTGGAGGGCAGTGGCCCGACTGTGGCTTGCTGCAGTCTCAACCCCCTCAGGCTAATCTTCCTGCCATAGCCTCCCTAGTGGTTGGGACTACAGGTGTGTGCCACCACACTTCGTCAGTTTTTTTGGATTTTTTTGTACAGTCAGGGTCTATGTTGCCCAGGCTGGTCTCAAACTCGTGGGCTCAAGTGATCTTCCCTCCTTGGCCTCTAAAGTAGCTGGCACTACAGGGGTGTGTGCCACCACAACCAGCTAATTTTTTAAAATTTTAAGTAGAGACCTCGCCTTACTATATTGCTTAGTCTGGTCTTGAATTCCTGGTCTCTAGTGATCTCCCTCCTTGGCTTCCCAAATTGCTCACATTACATGCGTGAGCCACTGTGCCCGGCCTATACTTACATTTTTTGAAGAAAGGGATATTTTATATTCCATGATTGGGTCTAAATCATGTGGTTTCAACTGGCTAATTGTTTTTCTAAAATGTCTAAAATGTTCTGGTTATGTGCATCTTTTAATTTTGAAGTTATTCTGTGAAACCTTTAAGCAGGCCTAGGTATCTAATAGGTAGGGATTATCAGCAGTTTGTGGCCTCCCCATCACTGATAGGCAGTTCTTCTGTATTCTGTTAGATTCCTCCCCCCTGCCGCTGAAAACTCATAGGGCTAAATCTGTTTGAAGATTCAAAATCTGTTTTTGATTTTGTAGCAATATATACTCTGGCACGTTAGGCCCTCAGTTGTTGACTTGAGTTTTTCCATAACTAGTTTGGAGGGGGAGGGTAATAGAGTGTTAGGTAGCTTTTGGAATACATAAGAGTGTAACTGGAAAAAGATTCCAAGCAATTCTAATGAATTAGATAATTTACCTGATTAGTAAATTATATAATCAGTATGCTTTATAATAATATTGTGAGTTAGATCCTGTTTCTGATATGTACATACCATATCGTATAGGTGCTACTAATTTGGAGAGCATATACAGTGAGTCCGTGCCTTTTTCCTGCCATCAGCATTATACCAAAATTCTGCCATGGTTTTTAAACTTTGATTCTGAGAAAGTTTCTCACCCTAATAACATAACTGTATTTGTGTTTGTCTTCATAGTTAATATGCATTATGATATCAGCTTGCATACGTTTTTAAAATGACTTGAATGTCTGACTTTAAAAATTATTCTAGAATTTCTGTGCTTCAATATTAATGCCAGAAGACTTGGAATTGTTTATTTGTAGGTAACTGCCTTTAAGGAAACTTGACCAAATATTAACTAAGTTATGTATTTCCTTTTGGCAACAGTTGTGACTTCTCACCAGGAGATTTGGTTTGGGCCAAGATGGAGGGTTACCCCTGGTGGCCTTGTCTGGTTTACAACCACCCCTTTGATGGAACATTCATCCGCGAGAAAGGGAAGTCAGTCCGTGTTCATGTACAGTTTTTTGATGATAGCCCAACAAGGGGCTGGGTTAGCAAAAGGCTTTTAAAGCCATATACAGGTAAGAGTCACTACTGCCGTGTGTGTGTGTGTGTGTGTGTGAGAGAGAGACAGGCAGACTTTTTTCCATATAATGAAATTAAGTGTATTTTACCCCAGTAAATTGCAAGGGGTGGCAGTTGTGAAAGCTTCTGGCATGGGATGGGGATGTAATGTGGTCTCTAGCTGGTTTGTTTTGTAGAATGGAATTTTTATTTCTGTCCTTTGAGTGACTTACAGCAATTATACCCTTAATAAGGGTAAACTAAACTGTCCCCCCATCTTGAAGGGTCCAAGAGGAAGTTAATGTCATCAGGATACATAGCCTATAGATCAGCGACATTCCCTAGGAAAGATGGAGATGCATACTACCTGGCCTCCCAACTACCACTAATGAACACATCTGAGTTGAATTTCACAGCAAATTCCTGGAACCGTAACTTTCTCTTCCCAGATCTAGTCTTGTTTATCACAGACATCAACAGCCTGGCATGTTTAGCCTCACTTGGGCTAGGTGCACCCCATCGTCTCTTGTACACGTTCTCTTTCTTTTTTTTTTCTTCTGGTGACAGAGTCTCACTCTGTTGCCTAGGCTGGAGTGCAGTGGCACAATCTTGGCCCACTGCAACCTCTATCTCCTGGGTTCAAGAGTTTTTCCTACCTCAGCCTCTTGAGTAGCTTGGGATTATAGGCACACACCACGTTGCCTGGCTATTTTTTTTTTTTTTGAGACGGAGTTTTGCTCTTTTGGCCCAGGCTGGAGTGCAATGGTGCAATCTCAGCTCACTGCAACCGCCACCTCCCGGGTTCAAGGGATTCTCCTGCCTCAGCCTCCCGAGTAGCTGGGATTACAGGTGCATACCACCATGCCTAGCTAATTTTGTATTTCTAGTAGAGTTGGGGTTTCACCATGTTGGCCAAGCTGGTCTTGAACTCCTGACCTCCAGTAATCCACCCACCTCCCCCTACCAAAGTGCTGGGATTACAGGCGTGAGCCACTGTGCCCAGCCGCCCAGCTAATTTTTGTATTTTTAGTAGAGACGGCGTTTCATCATGTTGGCCAGGCTGTTGTTCTCCAACTTCTGACCTCAGGTGATCTGCCCACTTCGGCCTCCCAAGAGTCTCCAGTCTAGTACGTTGTTGTACTCGGTGTTGTAAAATCCAAACAAGGGTCAGTTTCCCAGGTAACTGGGAAATTCCCAGAATCGTACTCTTTCGTCATAGTGCTCATCCTACAAAAAAGGGTTGGGGGCATTTTGTCTAAAATTAAATCTAAATGGTGATCTGACATACAGGTGGAAAGAGAATTGGGAAGTTTTGTTCTCTCTTCTACCAACTTGCCATATAATCTTGGCCAAGCAAAGTAACTTGTTTTTTTTTTTCTTTTTTTTTATTAATTTTTTTTGCACACAAAACAATAAACATTTTCTAAAAATACGTACGAACAAAAAGATGCATATCAAACATATTAGGAAGGTTGCACATGGGAAGGCGGGGAATAGAAATGGGGAGTGGGAATTAAAGAAAATAAATGAGAGAGGGACTTCGTATGGATCAATGATAATAACTCAATCCTCTATTTGACAAAGAAGAAGGAGAAGGAAGAGGAAGAAAAAGAAAGTGGGATAAAGGATCAGAAAGGGAGGAAAATAGAAAAAATTAGAGTATGACTCCAGGGTAGAACTGTTTTGTTGTCGCTGGGTCGGTTGGTTGGTTTGTCTGTTGTATTTTTCATATGTTTCGCCATGTTGGCCAGGATGGTCTCGAACTCCTAGCCTCAAGTGATCGACCCGCCTCAGCCTCCCAGAGTGCTGGGACTACAGGCGTGAGCCACCACGTCCAGCCCCCACATGGCTTCTGGCCTCTGTGGTAGACCTCCCAGACGGGGCGGTTGGGCAGAGGCGCTCCCCACATCGCAGACGGGGCAGCCGGGCAGAGGCGCTCCTCGCTTCCCAGCAAAGTAACTTGTTTTTTCTTCTAATCTTTTTAAAAGAAATAGAGACAGAGTTTTGCCATGTTGCCCAAGCTGGTCTCAAACTCCTGCCTGAGCTCAAGCAGTCTGCCCACCTCAGCCTCCCAAAGTGCTGAGACTACAGGCATAAGCCATCATGCCCCGGGCTCAGCCAACTTTTTTGTTCTGTTTTCAAGAGATGGGGGTCCCACTCTGTCACCCAGCCTGGAGTATAGTGTTGGAATCATAGCTCACTGGAGCCTTGAACTCCTGGGTTCAAGTGATTCCCCCCTGCTTTAGCCTCCTCAGTAACTGGGACTAGAGGTGTCTGCCACCACACCTGGCTAATTGTTAAATAGTTTTTTTTTTTTTTTTTTTTTTTAAAAGAGATGAAGGTCTTGCTATGTTGCCCCCAGGGTGGCCTTGAATTCTTGGCCTCCAGTGATCCTTCTGCATCAGACTCCCAAGTAGTTGGGTGATCTGGCTAAAGTAACTTATTTTCTGATACTGTTTACTTATATTTAAAATGAATCTCATTGGGGTTGCACTGGGGCCGGGCATGGTGGCTCACGCCTGTAATCCCAGCACTTTGGAAGGCCAAGGCAGGTGGATCACCTGAGGTCAGGAGTTCGAGACTAGCCTGGCAAACATGGTGAAACCCCGTCTCTACTAAAAATACAAAAATTAGCTGGGCGTGGTGGCACATGCCTGTAATCCCAGCTACTTGGGAGGCTGAGGCAAGAGAATTGCTTGAAACTAGGAGGCGGAGGTTGCAGTGAGTCGAGATCATGCCACTGCACTCCAAACTGGGCGACAGAGACTGTCCAAAAAAAAAAAAAAAAAAAAAAAAGCTGGGCGCAGTGGCTCACGCCTGTAATCCCAACACTTTGGGAGGCCCAGGCAGGTGGATCACGAGATCAGGCATTCAAGACCATCCTAACCAAGATGGTGAAACGCTGTCTCTACTAAAATACAAAAATAAGCTGTAATCCCAGCTACTCGCGAAGCTGAGGCAGAGAATTGCTTAAACCTGGTAGGCGGAGGTTGCAGTGAGCTGAGATCGCGCCACTGCACTCCAGCCTGGGGAACAGAGTGAGACTTCATCTCAAAAATAAATAAATAAAATAATAAATACATAGAATGATGTCTCATTGAACCAGAATGATATATGAAGTCTCTTTTAGGACCAATTTTGAGATTTAAAAAAGTTTGGCAGAATTACTTTTTTTTTTTTTTTTTGCAGCGGAGTCCCGCTTTATCACCCAGGCGGGAGTGGAATGGCACGATCTCAGCCCAGCTAATTTTTGTGTTTTTTAGTGGAGTTGGGGTTTCACCATGTTGGCCAGGCTGGTCTCGAACTCCTGACCTTAAGTGATCTGTCCAGCTTGGCCTCCCAAAGTGCTGGGATTAGGTGTGAGCCACTGGGCTGGCCCAGAATGACTTTTAAAAAGAGATCGATAAGGCCAGGCGTGGTGGCTCACACCTGTAATCCCAGCATTTTGGGAGACTGAGGTAGGCGGATCACCTGAGGTCAGGAGTTGGAGACTAGCCTGGCCAACATGGTGAAACCCTGTCTCTACTAAAAATACAAAAATTAGCCAGGCATGGTGGCACATGCCTGTAATCTCAGCTAACTCAGGAGGCTGAGGCAGAATTGCTTGAACCCAGGAGTCAGTTTCTTTTTTTTTGAGATGGAGACCCACTTTGTCACCCAGGCTGGAGTGCAATGGTGCAGTCGTGGCTCACTGCAACCTCTGTCTCCAGGGTTCAAGTGATCCTCCCTCCTCAGTCTCCGTAGTAGCTGAGACTACAGGTGTGCACCACCACGCCTGGCTAATTTTTGTATTTTTAGGAGAGATGGATGTCACCATGTTGGCCAGGCTGGTCTTTAAACTCCTGACCTGAAGTGATCCACCTGCCTTGGCCTCCCAAAGTGCTGGGATTACAGGTGTGAGCCACCATGCCCAGCCCTAAAGTTGTATTTTGATGGAACGAACTGTTTTGAGAAATAAATTTTAACGCGTTGAGTCTGAACTGGGCTACCCTTTCAAAATGTGAAGGCCCCTTAAAGTAGCACATTGGTTGGTTATTCTTTTATGTATTTAGATATATCTGATCTGGTTGTCTTTGGGACAAACTCATATTTAATATCATAGCTTCATGTAACTGACAGTGTAGTCTTTGTTTTTCTGAAGTGTTTGTTTGTTTGTTTGAGATGAAGTCTTGCTCTGTTGCCCAGGCTGGAGTGCAGTGGTGCGATCTTGGCTCACTGCAACCTCTGCGTCCCGGGTTCAAGTGATTCTCCTGCCTCAGCCTCCCGAGTAGCTAGTACTACAGGCATGTGCCCCCACACCCAGCTAATTTTTGTATTTTTAGTACAGATGGGGTTTCACCATATTGGTCAGGTTGGTCTTGAATTCCTGACCTCGTGATCTGCCCACTTTGGCCTCCCAGAGTGCTGGGATTACAGGTGCGAGCCATTGTGCCCAGCTAGTAAGTTTTTAAGAAAGGTTGTCAAACCCCTTTTAAATCTTCTGCCTCACTTGAAGAGGTAGGCCCTACCTGTTCAGGGCTGTAGCCCCAGATCATTAGAAGACAGACTAAGTAGTCCTGGGTGACCCCATAGAGCACCTTCAAGGAGGTAAAATTGGTGATTTTAGTTTCACCGGTAGTTTTTCCCTGAATATTTATTCCTTTTGTGCTTTATTGATCTATCTATATCAATAAAAAGTAATGGGGCATTACAAATTATACTTGTCATTCTTGTTCATTAGGGCAAATGTTGTAGGTTGAGTCAAGTGTCCAGCCAACAAGTTATTTTACGTGTGTGTGTGTATATACATATATATATATATACACATAATTTTTTTTTTTTTTTTCCCATTGAGACAGGGTCTTGCACTGTCGCCCAGGCTGGAGTGCAGTGGTGCAATCTCGGCTCACTGCAACCTCTGCCTCCCAGGTTTAAGTGACCTTCCCACCTCAGCCTCCCAAGTAGCTGGGACTACAGGTGCACACCACCACCCTTGGCTAATTTTTGTATTTTTTTTGGTAGAGATGGGGTTTCACCACATTGCCCAGGCTGGTCTCGAATTCCTGACCTCAAGTAGTCCGCCCACCTAAGGCTCCCAAAATGCTGGGATTACAGGCGTGAGCCACCGCACCTGGCATGTATATATTTTAAGATAGAGATGGGGTTTGCTGTGTTGCCCAGGCTGGTCTTGAACTGCTGGGATTACAGGCGTGAGCCTCTGCACCCAGCCCTTATTATTTATAAATACATTTCTTTCTAGGTTCAAAATCAAAGGAAGCCCAGAAGGGAGGTCATTTTTACAGTGCAAAGCCTGAAATACTGAGAGCAATGCAACGTGCAGATGAAGCCCTAAATAAAGACAAGATTAAGAGGCTTGAATTGGCAGTTTGTGATGAGCCCTCAGAGCCAGAAGAGGAAGAAGAGATGGAGGTGGGACACTGCAAGCATTCAGTTGTTATTTATGTTAGGGTGATGGGGGAAGAAAGGGGGAGGGTGTATGAACAAGATACCTTGTTTTATATATGTGTGTGTATATGTATTATTTTATTATACATACATGCATACTTCTGTACTTCCCTGGACTGTAGGATAAGTTAGGTTACTTAGAATCTCAACAGCTAGCATCGTTTTTCTTACGTTTTCAAGCCTACTGGCAGGGTAGGCAAGAGGTAGTACCATTTTGGTAAGAAGTAGAGAGCTAGGGACAGTAAAGATGGAGTAATATATATATGAGGGTATAGTCAGGCCCTAGAAATTAATTATCCAGTTTTATGTTTTTTATAAAAAAACTGAGATGGGGTCTTGCTATGTTGCCCAGGCTGGTCTCAAACTCCTGAGTTCAAGGGATCTGCCCGCCTTGGCCTCCCAAAGTGTTGGGATTACAGGCGTGAGCCACAGCGCCCAGCCCCAGCTTTATGCTTTTAATTCTAAAACTTTTTTTGTTGTATTTTGCATTGATAAGAATAGATGTTAAATAAACCTTGAAATACAACCTTGGCTCAAATGTTAATGGTCATGGATAAAGTGAATTAAAACTTGTCAGGGGACAGGTGTGGTGGTTAATGCCTGTAATCCCAGCACTTTAGGAAGCTGAGGCAGGTGGATGTCTTGAGGACAGGAGTTCAAGACCAGCCTGGCCAACACAGTGAAACCCTGTTTCTATAAAATTACAAAAATTAGCTGGGCGTGGTGGCACACACCTGTAGTCTCAACTACTTGGGAGGCTGAGGCATGAAAATTGCTCGAACTTGGGAGGCACAGGGTGTAGTGAGCCAAGATCGCACCACTGCATTCCAGCCAGGGTGACAGAGCAAGACGACTGTCACCAAAAAAAAAGAAAAGGCTAGAGAAGTGAAAAAAATTGATTAATTTAGAACAAGCTTGTCCAGTCTGTGGCCCAGGATGGCGTTTAAATCAGCCCAACACAAATTCATAAACTTTCTTAAAACATTTTGTGATTTTGTTGTTGTTGTTGTTGTTTAGCTCATCAGCTGTCACTAGCATTAGTGTATTTTATGTGTGGCCTAAGACAGTTCTTCCAGTGTGGCCCAGGGAAGCTGAAAGGTCATTATTCTCTGATCTATCAAATTAATGAGCTGCATCCTAAAAGACATTCATCTGTAACTAAGCTCAGTTTCATGTTTTGTTCCTTTTTCAATAGATGAGATAGGGAATGAGCAAGTTAATAAAGTGGGTATTTTAATTTTAAGGTTGAAACTAAGGATCATAACGTTATCAGAGGTCTAGAACTGGATGGCAGCTACAGAGATCATTTAGCCTAATACTGGTTTAACAAATGATCCGGGAGATCCATGATACGTGAATGTGCTAGGCCTGAGATGAGACAGCCAATTGTGGAAGAGGAAACACTAGAACCAGTATAAGTTGCTTACTGGTTTCTTATGCTATTAATGAGCACATTGCCTCCTGATAGTTACGATACATGGTCACGCCAACAGCTTTGTCATTCAATAGAACTCCCATGGCAGCAATCACTTAATCCTGTAGTTAGAGATGGGGTCTCGCTATGTTGCCAAGCTGGCCTTGAACTCCTGGGCTCAGCGATTCTCTCCACAGGCACCTGCTACTGTGCCCGGTGCAGCACTTTGTGTTTTTGAACATAACCTCAAGATGTTATTGTCTTCATAGTAAAACAAAAGATGAGGCTTAGAACTGGATCACTTTGCCTGTCTCTTCTTACCTCCTCCCAGTTCAAAATGCTTGCATGTCTTAATAGCTAGCATTCCCTTGATTTTGCACTTGAGCTCAAACTCAAGCCTCAGCACAATCTTTTTTTTAGTTTTAGTCTTTTAGCCAGAGAGTCGACTTACCCCCCATACCCACTCTGCTTCCTTCATAATGCTGCTTTCCCTGGGCAGAGAATCCTTTCCCTTCTTGTATTATGTCACTTTGTGGGGTTGGTATCTGCCACACTTACAGCAAGTCCAGAGAGTTTTTTTCCACCATGTTTGCAGGAGAACTATTGTCATGGAAAATGACAATTGTTTTAATGTCTGGTGAAACAAGTTGATGTTCATTGAGAAGTTTCAATTTCTAGAGGTGGGTTCTTTTTTTGGCATATGAAGTTGCAGCATATTAAGAGAATTTACAGTAGTACAGATGGCTCCACAACTTATGATGGGGTTACATAAACTAAAAATGTGTTTAATACACCTACCCCACCGAATATTGTAGCTTGGGCTTAGCCTAACCTATCTCAGACGTGCTCAGAACACTTAAATGTTAGCCTAAAGTTGGGCAAGATCATCTAACACAAAGCCTATTTTATAATAAGGAATTGCCTATCTCATGTAATTTATCGAATACTGTACTAAAAATGAAAAACAGTAGCTGCACGGGTACCATTATAAAGTCAAAAAATCCTAAGTCGAACTGTCTATATTATGGTTTTCCAAATTTTGATTTGTTTTTAAATACTCTTTCCTTGCCTGGCAGGTAGGCACAACTTATGTAACAGATAAGAGTGAAGAAGATAATGAAATTGAGAGTGAAGAGGAAGTACAGCCTAAGACACAAGGATCTAGGCGAAGTAGCCGCCAAATAAAAAAACGAAGGGTCATATCAGACTCTGAGAGTGACATTGGTGGCTCTGATGTGGAATTTAAGCCAGACACTAAGGAGGAAGGAAGCAGTGATGAAATAAGCAGTGGAGTGGGGGATAGTGAGAGTGAAGGCCTGAACAGCCCTGTCAAAGTGGCTCGAAAGCGGAAGAGAATGGTAACTGGAAATGGCTCTCTTAAAAGGAAAAGCTCTAGGAAGGAAACACCCTCAGCCACCAAACGAGCAACTAGCATTTCATCAGAAACCAAGAATACTTTGAGAGCTTTCTCTGCCCCTCAAAATTCTGAATCCCAAGCCCACATTAGTGGAGGTGGTGATGACAGTAGTCGCCCTACTGTTTGGTATCATGAAAGTTTAGAATGGCTTAAGGAGGAAAAGAGAAGAGATGAGCACAGGAGGAGGCCTGATCACCCTGATTTTGATGCATCTACACTCTATGTGCCTGAGGATTTCCTCAATTCTTGTACTCCTGGGATGAGGAAGTGGTGGCAGATTAAGTCTCAGAACTTTGATCTTGTCATCTGTTACAAGGTGGGGAAATTTTATGAGCTGTACCACATGGATGCTCTTATTGGAGTCAGTGAACTGGGGCTGGTATTCATGAAAGGCAACTGGGCCCATTCTGGCTTTCCTGAAATTGCATTTGGCCGTTATTCAGATTCCCTGGTGCAGAAGGGCTATAAAGTAGCACGAGTGGAACAGACTGAGACTCCGGAAATGATGGAGGCACGATGTCGAAAGATGGCACATATATCCAAGTATGATAGAGTGGTGAGGAGGGAGATCTGTAGGATCATTACCAAGGGTACACAGACTTACAGTGTGCTGGAAGGTGATCCCTCTGAGAACTACAGTAAGTATCTTCTTAGCCTCAAAGAAAAAGAGGAAGATTCTTCTGGCCATACTCGTGCATATGGTGTGTGTTTTGTTGATACTTCACTGGGAAAGTTTTTCATAGGTCAGTTTTCAGATGATCGCCATTGTTCGAGATTTAGGACTCTAGTGGCACACTATCCCCCAGTACAGGTCTTATTTGAAAAAGGAAATCTCTCAAAGGAAACTAAAACAATTCTAAAGAGTTCATTGTCCTCTTCTCTTCAGGAAGGTCTGATACCCGGCTCCCAGTTTTGGGATGCATCCAAAACTTTGAGAACTCTCCTTGAGGAAGGATATTTTAGGGAAAAGCTAACCGATGACATTGGGGTGATGTTACCCCAGGTGCTTAAAGGTATGACTTCAGAGTCTGATTCCATTGGGTTGACACCAGGAGAGAAAAGTGAATTGGCCCTCTCTGCTCTAGGTGGTTGTGTCTTCTACCTCAAAAAATGCCTTATTGATCAGGAGCTTTTATCAATGGCTAATTTTGAAGAATATATTCCCTTGGATTCTGACACAGTCAGCACTACAAGATCTGGTGCTATCTTCACCAAAGCCTATCAACGAATGGTGCTAGATGCAGTGACATTAAACAACTTGGAGATTTTTCTGAATGGAACAAATGGTTCTACTGAAGGAACCCTACTAGAGAGGGTTGATACTTGCCACACTCCTTTTGGTAAGCGACTCCTAAAGCAATGGCTTTGTGCCCCACTCTGTAACCCTTATGCTATTAATGATCGTCTAGATGCCATAGAAGACCTCATGGTTGTGCCTGACAAAGTCTCCGAAGTTGTAGAGCTTCTAAAGAAGCTTCCAGATATTGAGAGACTACTCAGTAAAATTCATAATGTTGGGTCTCCCCTGAAGAGTCAGAACCACCCAGATAGCAGGGCTATAATGTATGAAGAAACTACGTACAGCAAAAAGAAGATTATTGATTTTCTTTCTGCTCTGGAAGGATTCAAAGTAATGTGTAAAGTTATAGGGATCATGGAAGAAGTCGTTGATGGTTTTAAGTCTAAAATCCTTAAGCAGGTCATCTCTCTGCAGACAAAAAATCCTGAAGGTCGTTTTCCTGATTTGACTGTAGAATTGACCCGATGGGATACAGCCTTTGACCATGAAAAGGCTCGAAAGACTGGACTTATTACTCCCAAAGCAGGCTTTGATTCTGATTATGACCAAGCTCTTGCTGACATAAGAGAAAATGAACAGAGCCTCCTGGAATACCTAGAGAAACAGCGCAACAGAATTGGCTGCAGGACCATAGTCTATTGGGGGATTGGTAGAAACCGTTACCAGTTGGAAATTCCTGAGAATTTCACCACTCGCAATTTGCCAGAAGAATACGAACTGAAATCTACCAAGAAGGGCTGTAAACGATACTGGACCAAAACTATTGAGAAGAAGTTGGCTAATCTCATAAATGCTGAAGAACGGAGAGATATATCATTGAAGGACTGCATGCGGCGACTGTTCTATAACTTTGACAAAAATTACAAGGACTGGCAGTCTGCTGTAGAGTGTATCGCAGTGTTGGGTAAGACTTTGAACAAGCTTGTTCCTCAGGCTTTGATAAGTAGTGCTCTGTGCCAGCTGTATATTATCCCTAAACATAAGTAATAAGGTATATATACATATTTGCATCCTGACTAGGCTGCCCACAGCAATTTAAGTTACTTGAAATTCGCTGTTATCTTAGTAGCCCTTTAGCCTTTCTTCAGTTTTGTTTTGTTTTGTTTTTTTTTTTTTTTGAGACATGGTCTTGCTCTGTTGCCCAGGCTAGAATATGGTGACACAACCACGGCTACTGCAGCCTCGACCTCCCAGGCTTAAGTGATCTTTTCACCTCAGCCTCCCAAGTAGCTGAGACTACGGATATGCACCACCATGCATGGCTAATATTTAAATGTTTGTAGACAGATGGGGTCTCACTGTGTTGCCAGGACTGGACTGGTCTTGAACTCCTGGGCTCAAGTGATCCTCCTGCCTCGGCTTCCCAAAGTGCTGAGGTTACAGGCATGACCCATTGCGCCTGGCCCTTTCTTCAGTCTTTAATAATCGAACAAAAGGGTTTTTAGACAGTGTCTTGCCATGTTACCCAGGACAGACCTCTCGTGTCAGCCTCTTAGGTAGCTAGGATTTACAGGTAAGCACTGGCGTGCCCCGCTTTATTTTTTTGGTGGGGGAAGGGGGAAGGGAGTTGAAGCTTCCCTATGTTGCCCAGGCTGGTCTTGAACTCCTGGCCTCAAGTGATCCTCCAGTCTCTCAAAAGTGCTGCGATTACAGGCATGAGCCACCACTCCCGGCCCAAAAGATTTTTAAATGTGTTATACTTCATGAGACAGGCTTTATTTTAGATCAGATTTTATTGATCAATAAAAAGTTGAGCTTTTTATTATTTGGTGAATACTGTTTCAAGGTGCTTTGTTACACTATCTGTTGATCCATCATTTTAAAATTTCGTTTTATTACAACCTTTGCATTTCAGTGAATCCATCTGCATACAATTTTAAAAGGTCAATCATTCCTTTTTTCTGTAGCCAAATTGTCAAAGATTCTTTCCTGCAATTGATTTTTCAAAGCCCTGAGTTAGGAATTTACAATTTCGCAACCATCTCAACTTTATAAGCAATTTTGTTCTTTAAATGTCATGGCCTACATTACCTGGAACCATTGCTGTTTTATAGTTTAGGTTTATGTTGTATATGTTTTTTTAATTTTTTAGAGATGGGGTCTTGCTGTTCTCAGACTGGAGTACAATGGGATGACTAGCTCATTGCAGCCTCGAACTGCTGGGTTCAGGCAGTTCTGCCTCAGCCTGCCGAATAGCTGGGACTACAGGTGGTCACCATCACACCTGGCTAATTTTTGTATTTTTGGTAGAGACAGGGTTTTTACCACGTTGGTCAGGCTGTTCTTGAATTCCTGACATCAAAGCGATCTGCCCGCCTTGATCTCCGAAAGAGCTGGGATTACATGCATGAGCCACTGCGCCCAGCCGTTTTTTTTTTTTTTTTTAATAACTGTAGTTTACCTGAATTTGTAACACAGTAACACAAAACTATTTTGATCTGAACGCAAGTATCTAATGGAACAGAATAATATACTTCCTTTTAGTGTGTTGCATTTGGTTACTGGGTAATTTAAAATCCTTCCTCAGCACAGGTGTTCAAAAACCAGTCTTCAGAGATTGTTTTAGTATCAGTGTGCCAACTTTGGCACATTTTGCTAAGTAAGAGGCTTAAGTGTAGCATGTCTCTGCGGTTTTTTTTTTTTTTTTTTTTTTTTGAGACAATCTCTCTCTCTGTCGCCCAGGCTGGAGTGCATTGGCGCAATCTTGGCTCACTGCAACCTCTGCCTCCCAGGTTCAAGTGATTCTCCTGCCTCAGCCTCCCAAGTAGCTGGGATTACAGGCATATGCCACGTGTATTAGGCACCGCTAGTTTTTGTAATTTTAGTAGAGATGAGGTTTCACCATGTTGGTCAGGCTGGTCTCGAACTGCTGACCTCATGATCTGCCCATGTTGGCCTCCCGAAGTGGTGGGATAAAGGCGTGAGCCACTGTGCCTGGCCTCTGCTCTATCTTTTAGCTTTCCCTTGGCACTTCTCTGGTCCAGATGTTAGAGGATAAGTATTTTGAGGGGGGAGATCTTTGGACTGTAATTGAAAGTTATCTCTCTTATAATGAAATGTGTTATAACGAAGACCTGTAAAACACTTAGGCTGATAAAACCCCCAAACGATGAAGCCTCACTTTTACCCTCTCTTTTAACAGATGTCTTACTGTGCCTGGCTAACTATAGTCGAGGGGGTGATGGTCCTATGTGTCGCCCAGTAATTCTGTTGCCAGAAGATACCCCACCCTTCTTAGAGCTTAAAGGATCACGCCATCCTTGCATTACGAAGACTTTTTTTGGAGATGATTTTATTCCTAATGACATTCTAATAGGCTGTGAGGAAGAGGAGCAGGAAAATGGCAAAGCCTATTGTGTGCTTGTTACTGGACCAAATATGGGGGGCAAGTCTACGCTTATGAGACAGGTAGGTAACTGATTCTTAAAGTCATTTGTGACTTAGGAATAACATACTTAGGTGATCATTTTCCAAACACAGTTACATAAAATTCAGCCAGTGACTTAATAGGAAGCAAAGGGAAATACTCCCTGTGTTATACAATTGAGAATTATATTTACCTGAAACATTGCTGCTTAATGTTAAGGGGAATATATGTTAAAAAGGGGAAGGAGGTCAGTCATTCAGGTGATGAGGCTCTTTGACTTGAATTCATTTCCTCAGAGGGTAAGTATATTCATAATGAACAAAAATACAAAGGCTGTATGAAAAGATGAAAATGTTACAGGTTTATCCTTAAATTAATTGGACTCATTTGCAGAAACACAAATGAGGTAAGAAAGCAAATATAGTTCATGACCTCTAGCAACTGTTGAAAACTGTTCTTTAGGGATGACATGCTGGCCCTTTTTTTGTTGTTGCCAAGGTTGAAGTGCAGTGGCACCATCACAGCTCACTGCAGCCTCGAACTCCCAGGTTCAACCCATCCTCCTGCCTCAGCCTCCCAAGTAGCTGGGAGTACAGATGTGCACCATCGTGGCTAGCTGATTTTTAAAAAAAATTTTTATGGCACTGTATTTATCTTCTCTTTATAACCAGGAGTTGACCAGCCACAGAACTTGTAAAGTTTTTTGTATTTTTAAGAGATTGTAAGAAATAGTAGTAGTTGGCTGGTCCCCGCTGCTCTCCTGCATTATAGTATACTTTTGTTCGCCTAGTTTGCTAGAGAGAGGCAGTATAGTGTGTATAGTGATTTCCAAACTTTTTCGTTAAATCAGAATCACCTGAAAGAATGTGACAACGTGTAAAAAAAAAAAAAAAAAATGCAGAGATACCATCCTGAAATGGATTCACTTGTTTGGAATTGATTCTAGGCATCAGTAGTTTTAAAAAGCTCCTAGGTGGTTCTATTCTGGCTAGCATTGAGAATCACTAGGGTAGTGGGTTGATAAGCAGGCTCTGATGTTTTAAAGGCCAGTGAGGCCCTAGGCCTCTTGTCTCTCTTAGCCTCAACTTTCTCCATTTTAGCAAATGGATTTCAGAACAGAACCAACCTGCACGGGATTGTGAAAGTTTTTTTAGAGTGCCTAGCTCTTACATAAGGGTTCATAAGAAAGACAGAAGTTTATGAAACTGTTACTACCAGTCATAAAAGACCTTTTCCTCCCTCATTCACAGGCTGGCTTATTAGCTGTAATGGCCCAGATGGGTTGTTACGTCCCTGCTGAAGTGTGCAGGCTCACACCAATTGATAGAGTGTTTACTAGACTTGGTGCCTCAGACAGAATAATGTCAGGTGAGTTTTTTGTTTCCCACTTAAGTTCTCATTCATTCATTTAGATGTGATAAAAGATACTTGCTTCTTGTATATGAGCCTTTTAAATGTAGTATTTGATTTTTCTGGTGTTACTTTAAAAACATCACTTTCTAAGAATTGCATAGTCTCTCTTTTTTTTTTTGAGATGGAGTTTCCCTCTTGTTGCCCAAGCTGGAGTGCAATGGTACAATCTTGGCTCACTGCAACCTCTGCTTCCAGGTTCAAGTGATTCTCCTGCCTCAGCCCCTCCAGTAGCTGGGATTACAGGCGCATGCCATCAAGCCCAGCTAATTTTTTGTATTTTTAGAAGAAGTGGGGTTTCACCATGATAGGCTGGTCTCGAACTCCTGACCTCAGGTGATCTGCTTGCGTCGGCCTCCCAAAGTGTTGGGATTACAGGTGTGAGCCACCGTGCCTGGCCAATAATTGCATAGTCTCTTAATGAGATTTAATCTTTTATACCAATATGTGTAGCTCATGATAGCTATATAACCTAGAAGATGAATTTATGTAATATGACTTGCAAAATGAGTATTCATTTGTGATTTTTTTTTTTTTTTTAGGTGAAAGTACATTTTTTGTTGAATTAAGTGAAACTGCCAGCATACTCATGCATGCAACAGCACATTCTCTGGTGCTTGTGGATGAATTAGGTAAGACATTAAACTTCTCATTTGAAGGCTATCTTAAAAACATTTGTACACAGAACTATTTTTCTAGAAGATTATCTGAAGTACATCTAAACAATATGAAGGTCTTTAGAGCATGCACTCACCATTGTGGCACAGACCCATAGTTGGAGATAAAAGGTGATATCGTGAAAGGTTTTTGATTACCCATTAATTACTAGGCCTTACACTGTTTAGTTATAATAAAACATTTGTTATAATACGGGGATGAGATAGGACAACTCAGGAAGTTTATGACCTTGAGCGATACTGTATTTAAAAGAAACCTCACTCCCCATGCGCTGCTAAGCAGACTCGTTTAGCTAAACAAGGCCTATTTATAGAATGCTTTTAGATGTGGATGTACTAACCAATGCTATTTTTCTGTCCTAGCATTTTTATTTTAATTCCTTTGAGTTACATCCTTATGCATCTTTTACTTTAACAGGAAGAGGTACTGCAACATTTGATGGGACAGCAATAGCAAATGCAGTTGTTAAAGAACTTGCTGAGACTATAAAATGTCGTACATTATTTTCAACTCACTACCATTCATTAGTAGAAGATTATTCTCAAAATGTTGCTGTGCGCCTAGGACATATGGTATGTGCAAATTGTTTTTTTTCCACAAATTTGGTTTTTTGAGAGGGCACTTCTGTTGCTAGCACATGTATCGCTAATATTTTTCTTTCTTAAGGCATGCATGGTAGAAAATGAATGTGAAGACCCCAGCCAGGAGACTATTACCTTCCTCTATAAATTCATTAAGGGAGCTTGTCCTAAAAGCTATGGCTTTAATGCAGCAAGGCTTGCTAATCTCCCAGAGGAAGTTATTCAAAAGGGACATAGAAAAGCAAGAGAATTTGAGAAGATGAATCAGTCACTACGATTATTTCGGTAACTATAATGGAATTATAACTGACCTTAAGTTAAGTTTCAAAAAAAACAAACAGTAAAAGGGGAAGGGATGATATACTATGAAAAAACAAAAAATTTTTTTTTTTTTTTTTTTTTTTTTAAATTTTAAGGGAAGTTTGCCTGGCTAGTGAAAGGTCAACTGTAGATGCTGAAGCTGTCCATAAATTGCTGACTTTGATTAAGGAATTATAGACTACATTGGAAGCTTTGAGTTGACTTCTGACAAAGGTGGTAAATTCAGACAACATTATGATCTAATAAACTTTATTTTTTAAAAATGACCATTTTTCCATTTTCTTTCTAGGAAATTAAACCCTTTTAATTCTTATCTACCTTCTACATAATGGTTATTGAATACTCCACAATATATTAAGTCTAGATGTTATGGTACATGCATACACTTTCAGGCTGTTTTATACCCACTGTCACCAATACACATAAATGGGGGAGGAAAAGCTATGAAACTGTATAGGGCTGTATATATACTTGTCTCAGCTTAATGCAGGAAATTGTTTTAATTTCCAGCAGTTTTGTCTAAACTGTTCAAAAAAAAACTATGAACAGAGTTCAAATACAGGACTGTTTTGAAGAGACTTTCTAAAGTGTACTTTAAAACATAGTAGTTTTTTACCTTTCACAAAACTGAGTTACAAGAATACTTTTGTTTTACAGTGCATCCCTTCCTAGGAAGTCTCATTAAAACACTCACTTTTTCTAGGGGTGATTCTGAATGCTGCACAGGGAAGGGAAGGAAATAATAGTCTTAACTTTTCTTAAAGGATACCAGAAACATTGCTGGATATAATTTAAGATTAGTGTTTTCTCTTTCATAGAAAGAACGTACATACTGGGACATGAGTACAGTTACAGCAAGTCTAGGTGTGCTAACAAAACAGGGCACATTCAAGTACAATAAGATTTTGCTTGAAATTAAAAACAAACTACATGAGATTAAAGCATTAAAATCATATTTCTCAATCTGAATACATGTTAAAAAAAAAAAAAGGAACGCAGAAGTGCTAGCTCACATTTTTACCATATTACAAAAGCAATTGGTACCCATGTCCATAAAAGCAGCAACAAAGCTGCTTGTCTATTGAAGATTACTACTGCAAATTGGACTGCATTCAATGCTAGTTGTAAAAACACCAGCTTTTCAGAAGTTGGTATCTGTACAAAATTGCAGCTTATTTTCTTCACTTCTGTCCCTTCAAGTCTTTACACAGTAATGCTAAAACACCCAGCTTTGAGATCCTGAGTCAATATATTGCCACTTTCTTTTTGGTAGCTTGAGCTTCATAGTGTCAACTGACCTTGTGTATCCATTTTAATACAGTCTCTTCCTGTAGCATGGGCAAATATTTTAAATCTTCTTCCAAAAAAATGTTTTAAGTTATGATGTTACAATGGCAGGACTTTTTCTTTAGGGAAGGAATTCAGTTGTGCTGCAATGTATTAGATTCTATGGGTGGAGCAGAGTCATATAGTGTATCTGTATCATGTGTAGGCTCACCAGCTAATGTACAAGGATTAGACAGTGTTCCAGCACCACAGTCACAGAAAAACCTAAAGCAAAATGAAACCCAAATATTAGAAAAGTGAGGGGGAAAGTAATTGGGTAATATATCAAGCAAGTGTGCTACATACCTATCATGTCTAATAAACTCTACATCATGTCCCTGATGGCACTTCTTAATGCAGTTCACACATATGGCATTTCGATCTGTGGTGTTACAAGTATGACATCTAAAAAGCAAAAGCTTAAATTACTTTTCTCAAACATGTCATTAATGCAAAACACTCCATTCTGCTTATATATTACCCTATGACCTTTGGCTTTAAGAGGACCAAAACAAAATTCTTTGTGGCTCCAGCCCAGATTAATTCTGAAAAGGAACTTTAATGGAGTAAGTGATTTTCCTGTCGTCTGTGTCTTCTGAGGGAAGAGGAATGATTTGTAAGTTGTATAAAGGCAGTTCTTTCCACTTTAAAAGCCTCTCAAATCTTTCTGGGCTGAATCAATTGGGAGGAGTGAAGAGTCAAAACTGTCACGGTGATTGGGATATATCAAACACTTAACCCCGACATCTTTACCTTGAAATTTCTAGGAAAACAATACATTACACAACATGAGTTACATGACGTCAGTTACTGTAGTATTAGGTTTTTCCATAGTTATGGTCTTTGTTTTGTTTTGTAGAGACAGGGTCTCCCTATGTTGCCCAGGCTGGTTTAGAACTCCTGGGCTCAAGTGATCCTCCCACTTCAGCCTCTCAAAGTGCTAGGATTACAGGCATAAGCCACCACGACTACCCACAGTTACAAAATTGATTAAAAATTTTTCAGTTAGTTATAGTCTCAACACTGGCAAATAGCCAAAAATGGTAGGCATTAATTTAAAAAGGAAATCAGTCTTCCTCTTTTCAGGACTCAAATATATTTCTAAGTTACCTGTAGAAATCATGCATGGGATAGCTGGTATAACTTGAAATTTTATATAAACATTGGCCTCTACTAACAGCCTTTTCTATGGCATCTTGATTGTTCATTATTTTGTTATCTGCAATAAAAAAGAATAAGTAAAAATCCAGAGGACTGTTAATATTTTAAAAATTAAAGATTATAGGATTATTCTAACAGAAGAGCCACTATTTTTAAGAGCTTTAAATGAAGCTAACCAATGAAGTAATTGTAAGAAATCAGCTAAGAATAGAATTTTCCTTGTATAAGATACTCCAACCATTTAGAACCAAAGCTCTGTTTCTTTCAAAATCTATCTTAAACTGTTGCCAACTTGGAGAGTGACATAAGGAATCAAGCTATAAAACGGCTTCTGATTATCTTTCATAGCATATTGCATATATTTATAGGTATAACAGACTCCAACATACCTTTCATTGTCACATTAACACCAGATGCTAAAAATAAGCCTCCAAACCGGTTGTTAAAAATCTGATTGCCTTCTAGTGTTGCAGTTGCGTGATTTGTAATTTCAATACCTGAAGTAAAATTTACAAAGTAGATACATCACTTTATACTGCTTCTTAAAAACCTGAAATTAGCAAGCAAATGTAAACTGCTTCTTTTATAAAAGTACATTAACCCTCTTAATGTCTACTAAATAAAATGCAGATACTTATTTCAACGGCTAACAGTAACATTCACTTATCAATGATTATGGTCAAAACCGCAATTAACTTTCTCACCAACCTAACTGTCTTAAAGTTTAAATACATGATACTTGGATTTCATTTGCATCCATTCTAACATCTGTGTTTCTGTTGCAGATTTAAATTGGTAAATTCATCTGAGGAATTCAATCTATCTGTATTCCTAGTGGTAATACAAGCCTGCGTTTATTCTATCCCAATAAATGTTTCATAATCACGACTAAGCAATAAGAGCAATATTTCTTAGAAGTCTGGCTTAGAGTAGAAGAATCCAGAACTTGATTAGGTGCTCTTGTAAGTGAATGAATAAACGGGCATTCAGCCACTTCAGCACACTTTGCACATTTTAGTTAATAAGCAAAACAGAATGAATATACTCCACATCAAATACTTTGCAGAACTATATATAAGCCACAGGTAAGAAAAGAAAATACAAACCTGCAGCAAATCCATCAAATATTCTGTTTTTCCTTAAGATTGGATGACTATTAGTGCTGATGAGAACACCTGCTTGAGCGTTCCTGAAAATATCATTTTCTTCAAGGAGACCTATAATAAAATATTTCCTTAGATTAAGGCTAATGCGTATAACAGACTCTACTAACCTTTTTGGTGGTATTTAGGTTTGCTTTTAGTTTCTTATTTAACTGCATGGTAAAATTCCCAGGACTATTTTTTCAGCCAAAACCAAAGTTTATTAGTAATTCAGAGGTATTAAGGATCTAACAAAATTGCTAAAATGACAGGTAAGAGCATTCTAACCAATACTCTGCCATCTCCATGACAGCAGGGACCATGTCTAAGTTTACTCACCACTTCATCTTCAGAGCCAGGTTCATAGTTGATTCTCAATGAGTATTGCTGAATTAAAGTTAATTCCTTTGAAATATTTCTAGAACCTTTGTATTCTCTTATTTTTAGTTCAGGCAAGCAAACCCTTATTTCTGGCCTTTATTACTATAATCATTTCCTGATGAGTTTCCTTTATTCCAGTTTCATCTGCTGCATAGTTTCCAATCAGTTCACTGCAACTCTTATCATGCCTCTTTCTCTAACAAACTACTTTCAGAATAAAGTTTGATATCACCTTGCCTTTCAAAATATCCCTCCAACCTACTTGTTTGTCTTAATGTGAGACATGGATTTATTTCTGTAGACATTTAACCCCTCTGGTATTTCACATTATTGACCTAAACTTTCATCTGGATGAGTGGGAAAAATCTGACTCGGACTTCTTGGGGTCCTCCTCCTGTTCACTCTCTGGGTATTAATATTTCTGGGTTCTGTCCCTCATTTCCCTCTGCATACTCTTTGGGTGATCTTACATTTTGCAACTATTACATACACGCTGTTGCTTTTTTATTTTTGAGACAGTCTCACTCTGCCACCCAGGCTGGAGTGCAATGGTGCGATCTTGGCTCACTGCAACCCCTGCCTCCGGGTTCAAGCAATTCTGCCTCAGCCTCCCAAGTAGCTGGGATTACAAGCACCTGCCACCACACCTGGCTTTTTTTTTTTTTTTTTTTTTTTTTTTTTTGTATTTTTAGGTTTCACCATGTTGGCCAGGCTGGTCTCAAAACTCCTGACCTCAAATGATCCACCCACCTGGGCCTCCCCAAAGTGCTGGGGTTACAGGCATAAGCCACTGAACCCGGCCACTGTTGCTAATTCTTAAATCTATTCCTTTAGCTTAGTATAATTAATCACATTCTGGTCATAACCAATTTGGATATTCCAGAAGACACCCTTGGATTCAATGTTTAAAAACTGACCTTACTAATGTTTTCCAGAAACCATTTCCTATATAACTTACCTCAGTGAAAAGTAGTCACCCAAATCAGAATCCTGATCATCCATATTTCACTTTTCTTTCAACCCCCATATTAAATCGATGACCCAGTCCTGTTCCACCCTTTTTATAGATACGGTCTTGCTATATTGCCTAGGCTGGTCTCTAACTCCAGACTCAAGTGATACTCCTGCCTTAGCCTCCGGAGCAGCTGGAAGTACAGGTGTGAGCCACTGCCCAGCTGGTTCTGTCCTTTTAAGTATCATTAACATGTCCCACCACCCCCAACCTTTTCACACCCTTATGCTATCATTTTAGTTTAGGCTCTCATTATTTATTGCCTGAGTTATTCTAAGTCCCTGTCTCTAATCTTGATTATTTCCACTACAACCTCAAGTGCTATTGCTAAGATGGAGTCCAAACTCCTTATTGCATATAGAAAACCTCATGATTTGGGCCTTGCCCCTTCCATAGCCTCAACTTTCTGTACCTCTTCCCTTTCAGTTTCCTCTAGACGCACTCCATCACACTATACATTTTATGGATGTAGTGCTGTTTTGATTTAGCGTATCTCTAGCATCTGTATCATAGTGGTTGGTACAGAGATGTTAAATCAGTATTTAAAGAATAAAAGTGAAATAACATCTGGAATGGTCTGTTTGCCTCTCCCAAACCCATTTGCCAGTAAATATCTACTCATTTTTCAAAACACAGCTCAAAAGTGATTTGACTTGCATGAACCATTTCTCACCACCTTGCAGATAAACCATTCTGTATTGTGTGTCTTCACTATATTTTGTAAAAACTATCTGAGATATGTCACTACTGAATTACTAGATTATAAGCTCCGGGAGAGTCTGTCAATGGAATCATCACTGCTTGGCTGTAGTATTAAATTTTGTTCATTAAGTCTTCGTATGTTAGAGTAATAACTAGCTAGTCTATGTAAGATAAGTACAAATGTTGGGTTATTGACATTTCAGGACAGTGATTTGCATTTGGCAGCTCTGTGAATCTCTGTATACATGCATCTGTAAGGGGCAGGCACTATGGAACTTTTGCCTCAATGCAAAGTGAGTTGACCTTTATGAATACCAAACCAGGCACATTTTGGCTTCATTAATTCCACTCTCCAACAAACACAGTTGAAAACAGTTACAAAAGCAATACCCGTTTACTAAAGACATTTTCAAATATTTACAGGTCAATTAATTTCTCACACCTATTTCTATAACTTGACTTTGAAGTTTATTATAATCATATTACTATTCTGAATTTTAAAAGGTCCAGAGAATGTAAACAAATTCTATCTTTAAAAAGGCTTACTGACAACTGCAGACTCAAAGTGGCTACAAAAGGAAAAGTATTGTAAACATTTGTCTCTTAACTCTAGGCACTAATCTCCTAAACCAGCTCAACTTGATAAGGAAAAAGACTTGAGATTCACTCATTTATAACTTAGTTAGCAATGTCATTGATCATTAAAGATATGGAAGAATAATGGAAAACTGGATTTTTCACTAATGCAAAATTAACAACAATACCTCGACCCCCATTAAATATACAGATGCCACCATCTCTTCCATCATGGATTTTATTTCTTCTTAGTGTAGGATTACTATCTGTCTTAATCCAGACTCCAGCCATTGCATTGTCAAATATTTCATTGTCTTCTATACAGCCTAGACCTATAAATGCAAAAATGTAGGTTATGTAGAAGGTATATTTCTTTTTATTTTATTTTATTTTATTTTTATTTATTTATTTTTTTTGAGACAGTCTTGCTCTGTTGCCAGGCTGGAGTGCAGTGGTGCGATCTCAGCTCACTGCAACCTCTGCCTCCCGGGTTCAAGTGATTCTCCTGCCTCAGCCTCCCAAGTAGCCGGGAATACAGGCGTGTGCCACCACATCCAACTAATTTTTGTAATATTTAGTAGAGACAGGGTTTCACCATGTTGGCCAGGCTGGTCTTAAACTCCTGATCTCGGTTGATCCACCCATCTCGGCCTCCCAAAGTGCTGGGATTACAGGCATGAGCCACCGTGCCTGGCCTAGAAGGTGTATTTCTAAAGTTTATTAACACAGAGAAAAAGATGACAGATTAAACCTACCAGAATTATAAACTAGAATTCCACCATTCTGTCCTCCCCAGATTTTGTTGCGTCTAATTTTGGGGTTGCTTCCAGTCCTGTAAATAGAATAGAAAGTAATACCATTTCAATAGCTTCTACTCCCATATCTTCATGTTACGTGAGGTAAACAGTGGAGAAATCCACATAAGTCACGTAGTAAGAATTAACTAGACAATGGAGTCCAAGATGCCCTGAGAAGAAAGTGGTTTAATTTTGCTTAATCCTGTATTTCCCACAGAACATACTTTACTACAGATTATTATTGTAGAGTTTCCTAACATGTAAACTATATGGGGTTATATTAAGTGACTTATATATTCCCCTCATATGTAAAATGAAGGAATGAATTACAGGCATACCTTGGAGATAACTGCAGGTTCTATTCCAGACCACCACAATAAAGCGAGTATTGCAATAAAGAGAGTCGTGTGAATTTTTTGGTTTCTCAGTGTCTTTACATTATACTGTAGTCTATTAAGTATGCAATAGCATTACATAAAAAAAGCACACACCCTAACTTAAAAATACTTCATTGCTAAAAATGCTAATAACAATCTAAGTCTTCAGGGAGTTGTTTTTTGTTTTGTTTTGTTTTTTTAAGAGATGAGGTCTTGCTCTGTCACCCAGGCTGGAGTTGCAGTGGCATGATCATAGCTCACTGCAGCCTGGAACTCTTGGGCTCAAGCAATCCTCCTGCCTAAGCCTCTCAAGTAGCTGGGACTACAGGTGCACGCCACCATGCCCAGTTAATTTTTGTATTTTTGTAGAGATGGAGTTTTGCCATGTTGCCCAGGCTGTTCTCAAACTCCTGGGCTCAAGTGATCCACCTGTCTCAGTCTCCCAAAGTGCTGGGATTACAGGCATGATCTACTGCGCCTGACCAACTGGCAGTCTCTTAAAATAAGACAATTAGGTTTGCCACATAGATTGACTCTTCCTTTCACGGAAGATTTCTCTGTAGCATGCAATGTTGTTATAGCATTTTGCTCACAGTAGAATTTCTTTCAAAATTGTTGTCAATCCTTGCCAACCCTGCTACTACTTTATTAACGGCTTATGCAATATTCTAAATCTTTTGTTGTCATTTCAACCATGTTCACAGCATCTTCAACAGGAACAGACTCCAAGAAAAACCACTCTTTGCTCATCCATAAGAAGCAATTCCTCATCGCCCAAGTTTTATCATGAGGTTGCAGCAACTCAGTCACATCTTCAGGTTCCATTTTCTAATTCTACTTCTCTTGTAATTTCTACCACGTCTGGAATTAGTTCCTCCACCAAAGTCTTATACCCCTGAAGTCATCCATGAGGGTTGGAAGCAACTTCTTCCAAACTCCTGTTAATTATTTTTTTTATCCTGGCCATAAAAACATTTATTTTTGTATTTAGGTTTGATGAATGAACAGCCATGCAGAAATGTGATTAGACACAAAGGATTTGGCCTAACGGTGATGGACAGAGTTGGGAAACCCAGCAAAGCCTCTCTGTACAATTCCCCTTCCCCTGGGTACCCCCCTCGGGAATGAGGATCTTCCAGGGACAAGGGAGAGAGTGACCTTGCTAGGTTTTATGGCTGGGTTTGAGAGAAAGGAATTCTAGTTTCTAATACCTGCTTTGAGGAAAAGGAATTCTGGTTTCTGGGACTCAATTTGGGGGAGAAAAGAGGGCAGGAACCAGGAGGGAAGGACAAAGACCTGACTTCTGAGGCCTTCCAGTCTCCTCTGGGTCATAGTAGTCCACATGCCAAGGTGCCACACTTCGGGGTTTAATGAGCCCTGACAGCAGGTCCTTGCAGATTTCACAGGTAACTTGTGATCCGAGTAACTGGCTTTCAGTCTCCCAATTTCAGAGGACTTTAGCAAAGCCTGGTTGAAATTGGCCAAGTGTTAGAAGAACCTCTTCAAAGCTGAAATTCATTGAGTTCTTCAGCTGAGGGCGTAAGAATCCCAGATGTAAGGTTAGCAAGAGTTAGAAGTTCCGGAGTCTTCCCTGCATGCCCCAGCTCTTGAGCATCAACAGGCCAGAAGCTCACAATATCTGATCCTCCTGTGGCTCAGCAGGGATGTGTTTTAGAGCAGCATGTTCAGAATGAAACTGGCGCACGTAGTCAAGCCTTGAGGGCCTTTTGAAGTCATGCGTGGCCCAGACTGGCCTCATGGGAACACAGGTGCTCCAGCACTCATAATGTGTTCAGGACTAGGTAGGGGGGAAACTTCAGCCCTGAAAACATCCCCCTGCTGTCTAGACCAGCCTGCCCCATGGCCAAGGGTGGTGAGAACTCTGGCCACCCCTTGGGTTGCACCTCTGCCAGTACTAGAATTTTGCCCTTCGTGGGCAGAAAAGCTCAACATTTGGCTCAGGGCATAACTGTAATTTTTTTTTTTTTTTTTTTTTTTTTTTGAGACAGGGTCTCAGTCATCCAGGCTGGAGCACAGTCGTATGATCATAGCTCACTGCAGCCTCAACTTCCTGGGCTCAAGCGATCCTCCCACCTCAGCCTTTCGGGTAGCTGGGACCACAGGTGCATGCCACCATGCCTAGCTAATTTTTTCTATTTTTTACAGAGACAGAGTTTTGCTATGTTGCCCAAGCTGATCTTGAACTCCTGGCCTCAGGAGATCCTTCCACCTCAGCCTCCCAAAATGCTTGGATTACAGCACTTTTTCAGATCTCCTCCCAGGAATCATGAATGTTCTTAATGAAATCTGGAATGGTGAATCCTTTCCAAAGTTTTTCAATTTACTTTGCCCATATCCATCAGAGAAATCACTATCTGTCAATGACAACTACTGCTTTCTAAAAAGTATTTCTTACATACAAAAATTTAAAAATTGAAATTACTCCTTGATCCATGGACTGTGGGATGGATGCTGTATTAGCAGGCATGAAAACAACATTAATCTCCTTGAACATCTGCATCAGAATTCTTGGGTTACTGGGTGCATTGTCAATGAGCAGTAATATTTTGAAATATTTTTTCTGAGCACTAGGTCTCAATAGTGGACTTAACATATTCAGTAAACTGTACTGTAAATTCATGTGCTATCATCCATGATTTGTTGTTCCCTTTATAGCGCACAGGCAGAGTAGATTTACAATAATTCTTAAGGGCCCTAGGGTTGTCAGAATGGTAAATGAGCACTGCCTGCAACTTAAAGTCATCAGCTGAACTAACCCTTAACAAGAGATCAGCTTGCCCTTTGAAGTCAGGCATTGACTTCTCCCCTCTAGCTATGAACGTCCTGGATGCATCTTCTTCCAATATAAAGCTATTGAGTCTACACTGAAATCTGTTTAGTGTAGCCACCTTCAACAATGATCTTAGCTGTATCTTCTGGGATAACTTTCTGTAGCTTCTATCTCAGCATTGCTGCTTCACCTTGCACTTAGCTTTTTTTCTTAAACCTCATGAATCAACCTCTGCTAGCTTCAAACTTTTCTTGTGCAGCTTCTTCACCTCTTTCAGCCTTCATAGAACTGAAGAGAGTTGGGTCCTTGCTCTGGATTAGGAATTGGCTTAAGGGAATGCTGTGGCTGGTTTTTTGTTCTATCCACATCACTAAAATATTCTCCATATTAGCATAAGTCCATTTTTTGGTTACTATTTTATTTTGCTTTGAACCCTGAGAAACTAAGCAATAAGGTTGTTTTGCTTTGCTTTCTTATCATTCATGTGTTTTCTGGAATAGCATTTTTAATTTCTTTCTAGGACTTTTCCTTTGCATTCACAACAAGAGGCCTAGCTTTTGGCCTATTCAGCCTTTTGACATACTTTCCTCACTAACCTTAATCATTTCTAGCTTTTGATTTAAAGTGAGAGATATGCAACTCTTCCTTTCACTTCAACACTTATAGAGGCCATTTGAGGATTACTAATTGGCCTAATTTCAATACTGTTGTGTCTCAGGCAACAGGGAGGCCTGAGGTGAGGGACAGAGATGGGAATGGCTGCTTGGTGGAACAGTCAGAACACACACGACATTTACAGATGAAGCTTGTTGTCTTGGGTGCAGTTAATGGTGTTCCAAAACAATTACAATAGTAACATCAAAGATCACTGATCAGGGTGGGTGTGGTGGCTCACGCCTGTATCTCAGCACTTTGGGAGGCCGAGGCGGGCAGATCACCTGAGGTCAGGAGTTTGAGACCAGCCTGACCAATATGGAGAAACTCTGTCTCTACTAAAAATACAAAGTGAGCCGGGCGTGGTGGCACAAGCCTGTAATCCCAGCTACTTGGGAGGCTGAGGTTGCGGTGAGCTGAGATCATGCCACTGCCCTCCAGCCTGGGCAACAAGAGTGAAACTCCATCTCAAACAAACAAACAAAAAGGATCATTGATCAGAGATCACCATAACAGACATAATGATAATGAAAAAATTTGAAGTACTCTAAGAATTATAAAAATGAGACAGAGACAGGAAGTGAGCACATGCTGCTGGAAAAAAATGGCAGAGAGATCTGCTCAACACAGTATTGCCACAAAACTTCAATTTGTGAAAAAAACACAGTATCTGTGACGCACAATAAACTGTAAAGTGTAATAAACAGAGGTAAGCCAGTATATGATCATTAGTACTGCTAGAATTCCAAAAACTTAAAATATTAGAGGGATATCAAAAACTATTAATTTTACAGAAATAGCATAAAACAGAAGCTTCATTTTATTGAGTGCCAATGATATGCCAGGCATAATGCACAAGTATTTTAATACAGACTTCCACTCTCCAAGTATGAAGGATCATATTGGCAGCTGATGTGACTCTCATAGCGGAAAGCAGAACGGTGGAAGTGAGCTCTTATGGCACATGTGCCACTGGCCTCTGTCCTCACCTAGACCAAGGAAAGCTACATTCTGACAATTTAAGTCAAGATTATTTTAAGAATGTGAATACAATAGGGGGATAAAGATTGGGCATTAAACAATAAGCAAATTTCTTCTACACACCCCACATACTTCTAACTCCCTCCCAAAAGAAAGCCAAATGTGAAAACATTTACCTTATCTGAACCCCTGAATACATATGATTATAGATATCATTGTCTTCTAGCACTCCATGTCCATTGTCATAAAAATAAACACCAACCTAAAATTTAAAAAAAAAAAAAAAAGCTTTTTCAAGGGACAAGTTTTTACAAAACAATATATTTCCCATCCAAGAGTCCAGGCTAATCCCACCTGCTTGCCACTGTGTATCCGGTTTCTTCTCAGTACTGGAGTGCTGCCAGTTGTCACCCAGACTCCAGCTAGAGTGTTACTATAAACTTCATTCTCTTCTATTACTCCTTGTCCCTTTTCATGCTAAATAAAAATTACACTGGTTATAATATGTATCTTCTATAAACAAGGCATTTATAGTCTGTTACCCCCTTTATAGACAGTTAAAAAATTTTCCATTTTTGTTTTTTCAGCTGAGTAAGGAGGTAATGGCAACATTCTTTTTGTTTTGTTTTGTTTTGAAATGGAGTCTCGCTCTGTCGCCCAGGCTGGAGTGCAGTGGCACAATCTTGGCTCACTGCAACCTTCACCTCCCGGGTTCAAGCAATTCTCTGCCTCAGCTTCCCGAGTAGCTAGGATTACAGGCGTCCGCCACCACGCCTGGCTAATTTTTGTATTTTTAGTAGAGATGGCATTTCACCATCTTGGCCAGGGTGGTCTTGAACTCCTGACCTCGTGATCCACCCGCCTTGGCCTCCCAAAGTGCTGGGATTACAGGTGTGAGCCACCGCGCCCGGCCAACATTCTTTTTATGTAGCCTCTACCTGAGTTTTAAGCGTTCAAAAAATTTTATACTGTTCTTTAAGTGGTTTTATACTTTTAATGTCACAGTAAGAGTAGTAGTAGCATTCAAATTTTTCTTTAGCAAAAGAAATTAATTCACCCTAGGATGTGTAACAAACTGATGACCTCTCATTTACTAATAAATTAACAGTTACTTCAAACCTATTTCTGGAGAAATCAATTCAAAATGATATGGCTTCATGTTCCCAAAACTTTTACTTTTAGCAGATAATTGAGGACATGTGCATCTCTAGAACCATAAATGAAAATTAAAAGTCATGCCTTGCATAAGGACCTTTTTGAAATTTCCTACATTTTCTTACTTGAATCAGTTGCAAAATTTTAGATTACCATGAGTGAAGACGATTAATACACAGGTTTCAAAATTTTGAAAATTAATTATATTTTAACATAAATTCAAGTGAAAAAGTGGCAGAACTTCAGAGACTCATACAGTAGTCATACTCGTAAAATTCTGGTGTAACAAATAGACTGCAAATGAACTGCTGCTGAGGTTAGCCCATATTGCCAATAATAAAGACTTTAATAAAAAGGTGTATCTCTTATGCCTAAATTTAGTCAGCTGCTGATTAAATTTTACATAATTAAACACAAATTTAAAATCAGAAGTCATTAAGATACTGGCAGGGAGAACAAGAACGTTATTTATTGTCTAGCTATTAAAGACAGTCACAAATTCACACTTCAAAAGTTGAATATGGCCTACCTAAAAGCTTAAGGAGAAACCCTTTATCCCCCTGGTTTTGTTGCATGAGTTTATAGAACTATATACATTAACTTACCACATAAATCCCACCATGCTGGCCATCATGAATTTTGTTATGCCGAACAATTGGACAACTGTTTGTCCTAATTTGAATTCCTGCTAATGCATTGCCTATTTAAAAATAAAAGTTACAATGTCAACATTTGTGAGCCTAGGGAATACAGTAAGGATTTTATATTAGGTAGTGGTTAAAATTCTTACACTAGAATTTTAGTGACCATTACAAGACAAAATTAAGAGAACTAGAAGTGTAAATAGATGCAGAGAGCTGCAGGCAGTAAGTATAGCATAGTTGTGCTATGCTATACTGTGCTATGCTATGCTATAGTTGTGGAGCCCAGCTGCCACATTTCAAATCCCAGGAATTCTACTTCTTGTGTGACCCTGAGTAAGTAATTTAACCTCTTTGTGCCTCTGTATACTGATCAGTAAGTATCTTTGTGCCTCTCTATCCTTATCAATATTTAATGGTATCTACCTCACAGTGTTGATGTGAATATTATATGACTTAACTCAGGTTAAGATGCTCCGCAGAGTGCCTACACTTAGTAAAGCTTTATGTAAGTATTAACCAGGTTAGAGTTACCAGAAGCGAAAGCCCAGGCACATATTGATGTCTGGCACACAGATATCTACTGATTGTTTGCTGATTTAATGTTCCTAAAACTTTAATGAGGAATAAATATTTTCTTTCTGTAATTAGTACAAAGTACATTAAACTACCAGAGAAACAATTTATTAACTATTAAAAAACAGAGTGAAACTATGGAAACCGCAGATACTCCTTGGGACTAAGGTCTTATTTATATTTTCATTCCTGGTATCTGGCATAGTGCCTATGAATAAACATCACAGAATAATCTTTATTAAGAATTTAGGCCAGGCGTGGTGGCTCATACCTGTAATCCCAGCAATCTGGGAGGCTGAGGCTGAAACAGGCAGATCACTTGAGGCCAGGGGTTGAAGACCAGCCTGGCCAACATGGCAAAACTTGTCTCTATTAAAAATGCAAAAATGGCCGGGCACGGTGGCTCACGCCTGTAACCCCAGCAGTTTGGGAGACCGAGGTGGGTGGATCACAAGGTCAGGAGATCGAGATCATCCTGGCTAACACGGTGAAACCCCATCTCTACTAAAAATACAAAAAATTAGCCGGGCGTGGTGGCGGGCGCCTGTAGTCCCAGCTACTCGGGAGGCAGAGGCAGGAGAATGGCATGAACCTGGGAGGTGGAGCTTGCAGTGAGCTGAGATTGCGCCACTGCACTCCAGCCTGGGCGACAGAGTGAGACTCCGTCTCAAAAAAAAAAAAAAAAAGCAAAATTGAGCCGGGCATAGTAACATGCACCTGTAATCCCAGCTACTCTGGAGGCTGAAGCATAAGAATCACTTGAACCTGGGAGGCAGGGGTTGCTGTGAGCTGAGATTGCATCACTGCACTCCAGCCTAGGCAACAGAGTGAGACTCTGTCTCAACAACAACGACGACAACAAAAATTAAAGGGCAGCGCATGAGACTCACACCTGCAATCCCAGAATTTTGGGAGACCAAGGCGGGAAGATCGCCTGAGGCCAGGAGTTCAAGACCAGCCTGGGCAACGTGGCAAAACCCAGCCTCTACAAATAAACAAGTGGGGCATGGTGGCACATGCCTGTAGTCCTAGCTACCAGGGAGGCTGAAGCAGGAAGATCACTTTGAGCCTAGAAGTCTGAGGCTGCTGTGAGCCATGTTTGTGCCACTGCACTCCAGTCTGCACAAGAGAGTAAGACGTCAACTCTTTAAAAAAGAAAAAAATTAAAGAGCTGGATCAGTGCTTCCATTTGGGTAGTTTCAAAATGTTCCATCATTTTGCTAATATCAAGAAGACATACAAATCTGTAAGTTTTATAGAACAAAACCATATGCTTACCATAAATGTCATTTCCTTCAATAAGGCCTCGTCCATCACCAAAGATGTAAACTCCTCCTTGATTTCCATTAAATATAGAATTTCCCCTATAATTATGTGAAATAAAAAAAAAGAAGACATCTATTCAGCCAAACTTACTTGTTTTGTACAACTGTAAGGCCCCCCATGGTCATATAACAAATTATGTAACTTCTAAGGCCTCAATTTCTTCGTTATTTCTAAGGCCTAAGACTTTGGAAAAGTTACACTACTATTTGAGAGAACATATGTAGCATTCTTAAAAATTCCCCTCAAAACAGCTAATACATTCAAAACAATTTTTTAGCTGATCTAGAAACATTTGATGAATATTAACAAGATGGAAATCCCAAAATCTACTTCCATAAAGCCAATGGAAAATAAAATTTGACAATTAAAAATAATTCATAGTGTTTGATTAAATTATAATACCTCTGGTTCTACAATTTTGGCTTATTAAGGGAAAATGACAGCTTACAGTTTTTGACTTTTTGATAATTTTAGTCTTTCTGGTCAAGAATCTTTGAGATATTTTTCCTGAGTTATTCTATTTGCTAACTATCAGAAAAAAGAAGACAAAGTCCTTCAAGCTCCAAGGGGAGGTAACAGCCCTATTTACTCATCTATAATGCAGTTTAATGAATTTAAAATAAAAATCACAGCATTTGCAATTTTTCATAATATCACATATGGTTTATATCACTAATGAAAAAAAAAACACCAAAAAATAAATCTGCAATAGCTATGGCTCATTCAGATGCATAGACTTTAACTAGGAAAATCTATTTTATAGTAGTCAAATGTCTAACAAAAGCTTTTAAGAGTTAAAGCTCAGTATCTTGACTTTTAAGACAAACCTTTAAGTGAAAAAGTAATTTTCACCCATAATTATATGTAAATACCTTATTGTTGGGTCACTATTTGAGGTAATCCATACACCTGCAAAGTTGTTTGCATAGATTTTATTCTCTATGAATTGTCCTCTTCCTTTTTCATGGACATATATTCCTCCAGTCTGCCCATGGTGAATTTCACATCGAACCACTGTGGGGTTAGCATAGGCTTTTACTTCAAAGCCTGCTATCCTATTTCTGTGTATGTTGCAACTTTCAAAGTAACCCTGAAAAATACAGAAATTAAATCTGTAGGTAAAGGCCACTTTACAAAAAATGAAATGCCATTTAAAAAGCATTTCAATGCATATCTAAAAATTAAGTATTAGAAACATTTAAGGCTGGGCGTGGTGACTCACGCCTGTAATCCCAGCGCTTTGGGAGCCCTAGGAAGGTGGACCACCTGAGGTCAGGAGGAGACCAGCCTGGCCAACATGATGAAACCCTGTCTCTACTAAAAATACAAAAATTAGCTGGGTGAGGTGGCTCACACCTGTAATCCCAGCTACTTGGGAGGCTGAGGCAGGAGAATTGCTTGAACCCGGGAGTCAGAGGTTGCAGTGAGCCGAGATTGCGCCACTGCACTCCAGCCTGGGTGACAAGAGCGAAACTCCATCTCAAAACAAATTTTTAAAAAGTTTAAGAATAAAAAATAGGTATATACACTAAGCTTCAAGTAATAATCATGGAAAGAAAAAGATTTAAATGTTTTAATTTTTTTTTTTTAACAGACAAGGTCTCACTCTGTTGTCCAGGCTGGAGTACAGTGGCACAACCATAGCTCATGCAGCCTCAAACAATCCTCCCACCTCAGCCTCTTGAGTAGCTAGGACTATAGAAAGGCACACACCACCATGCCTGGCTAATGATTTAAATGTTTTAGCAAAACAAAGAACTATACATCCTCTAATAAATCCAAGTACATTCAAAGGCATGAAGGAAAAACAGCAAAAGTGCTATTCAATAAATGTAGATGAATACCATTAACTAGTAAGTATATATCTTTCAACAAAAGGTTAAAGTCATTAAGAATATAAACCCTGGCTGCCCTAAAAATGTCCCAACAAGTCAGCTTCTAAAAGTTGTGGCTGGGCCTCCCAGCGCTTTTGGAAGGCCAAGCGGGGAGGACTGCTTGAGCCCTGGAGCTCGAGACCAGCCTGGGTAACATAGTGAGACGTTGTCTCTACAGAAAAAGTTAAAAACAAAATTAGCCAGGTGTGGTGGGATGTGCCTATAGGCCTAGTTACTAGGGAGGCTGAGGTGGGAGGATTGTTTGAGCCTGGGAGGTTGAGGCTGCAGTGAGCCATAATCACATCATCGCACTCCAGCCTGGACAATAGAGTCTCAAAAATAAATAAAGGTTGACCAAAGAACACAATCAGAGTCTTAAAATAAGAGCAATTTTTAAAAAAAGTTCACCTTAGCCCATTAACAGAGAACTGGCTAAATACAATGTTTTTGAAAACTTACGTTCATCCTACACATGTTAAATGAAAAGAACAAGTTTTAAAGTAGAATACATTATGTATAATCTCAAGTTTGTTTAAAGGGAATTTGAAGGATGGAACAAAAATGTGAGATGATTATGAGTGGTAGAATTATGGATAATTATGTCTTTCTTCATACTCTGAATTTCTTAAATTTCCTATATGGTGGACATGTTTTACTTTGATAATGATAATGGAAGTCACCATAATTCTGATATCCTAAGGCCAAAGACTCAATGCAGACTGGATATTAAGAAAACACTGGATGTGCTTACTCTCTTTCCTCTTTAAAATCCTTTCAGCACTAAGTATTTTTCTCATGTTAGTTCCATGTATTTTGCCTTATATTATTTCTATAGTTATATATGTCAATTTCTACCCCATCATAAGCTCCTGTCTGGACTATTCTAACTTCTAGAGCTTGTATGTAAGACTTTACACACAGTAAGTACTCAAACAGGATTTGATGAATTTTTTGCCAAATTTAGTAGAGGATAAAAAGGGGATATTCTGAATACTCTAGTATACTACATGTTTAACTCTTCAAGAAAATAGACCTCCAAGAATAACATACAGAGTAGTTTTCAGACTTCATTTTCTAATAAAGAACAAATTATCTATAAATTATATCTCTACATTTGGATTATAATCTTATTCTTTTTTAAAACAAATCAGGAGCTATATAAAAGATAGCATCTTCAAATATAAAACTTCTTTCTTTGATTTTATACAGAATAAAATGAATACACACTGGGTGTATAAATACACTGTTACGGCAAAACTGACCATCAAAAAAACAAAAGAGGCTAGACAAAGAGACCTTAATACTAGACTAGTATTATTCACCATTTCAGATGTTTTCACCCATGAGGAGGGAGTACAATTAGTATAACTCTTAGTCTCTCTCTGCCAAGAGTTGAATGACACATCTGGTGGATTTTGTTTTTTCTTTTTTTCTTTCTTTTTTTTTTTTTTTAGAGACAGGCTCTCACTCTGTTGCCTGGGTTGGAGTGCAAGGGTGCAATCACTTACTGAAGCCTCAACCTCCTGGGCTCAAACGATCCTCCCCACTCAACCTCCCAAGTAGCTGAGACCACGGATGCATGGCACCAAGCCTGGCCAATTTTTGTTTTTAGTAGAGATGGAGTTTCATCATGTTGCCCAGGCTGGTCTCAAACTTTCAGCCTCAAGCAATCCTCCCGCCTTGGCCTCTCAAAGTGCTGGGATTACAGGTGTGAGCCACCATGCCAGGCCGACAAATCTGACTGGTAAACTTTTACAGCACTGCAAGCAAAATTTGATTATCTCTGAATGCAGTGATCCAGTAAAAAAAAAATTGATATACACTGACTAGATAATTTTTTTTTTTTTAGTTTTGTTTTAAGATTAAGAGATCAATAGTACACAATTTTTTTTTTTTTTTTTTTTTTTTTTTCCTGTCACCCAGGCTGGAGTGCAGTGGCACGATCTCGGCTCACTGCAACCTCCACCTCCCAGGTTCACACCATTCTCCTGCCTTAGCCTCCCGAGTAGCTGGGACTACAGGCACTGCCACCATGCCCAGCTAATTTTTTGTATTTTTAGTAGAGACACGGTTTCACCAAGTTAGCCAGGATGGTCTCGATCTCCTAACCTCATGATCCACCTGCTTCGGCCTCCCAAAGTGCTGGGATTACAGGCGTGAGCCACCGCGCCCGGCCGATCCACAAGTTTTTTAAGGCAAATAGCAGCCCTCTCCCTCATTTCCTTTATCCAGAGGCCCCCACTTTTAATTCTTTTAGCTGATTCCTTTGATTCACCTTTATTTTATTAAGTAACACACTGTACTTAATCTTGACTTTCCAGTTTTAGGTATTATCCACTGACTTCTATTATGGGAGAGCAGAATTTAGCTCTCCTACCTCTCTATCCCCCACAATATATACCCACACATTGTATCCTTTCAGTATAGTTTTACCTTAATTTTGGTTACATTAGTGTGCTATTCAGAGTTGAGCCATAAAATATGACTTCTTTGCTGCAGAACTTTTTAGATTTTTTTCTCCTTGGCTTAGCTTTCTAGTGACAACTCTATCCTAAACTTGTTGCTAGTTGTCCAAATCACCTCTTCTTATTTTTTTGAGACAGAGTCTCACTCTGCTGCCCAGGATGGAGTGCAGTGGCCCAGTCTTGGCTCACTGCAACCTGTGCCTCTCAAGTTCAAGCGATTCTCCTGCATCATCTCCTATAAATCACCTCTTAATACATTTACATTTGGTTTACCAATTTATCTTTCTGAACAGCTTTACCGGAGCTTTAACTTGCTCTAATCTGGTTGGCTGCCCTGGTCACAGGCATGCAGTCATTTACCACATTGTATTAATAATTTAGGTTAAGGATTAAAAATGTCACTTAATTCCATCAAATATGGAGTTTATAATCTGTATCTGTTGTTTCAGAGTAACTTTCAAGAAAACAAAGCAGCAAAAAGTTTTCTTTTCTCAATGACCTTAAAATGAGAAGCCTCTACATTGGCACAACAATGATTTTACTACCTTTAGAAATGACAAAGATTGATTGACTTACAGTTTCATAATTTTGCAAGGAAACTTATCTTTATTATGGATTCAGCTAATGTAATTTTGCTTCAAGATTTTTTTTTTTTTTTTTTTGAGTCAGAGTCTCTGTTGCCCAGGCTGGAGTGCAGTGGTGCAATTTCGGCTCACTGCAACCTCTGCCTCCTGGGTTCAAGTGATTCTCCTGCCTCAGCCTCCCGAGGAGCTGGGCCTTTTGGTGTGAGCCACTACGCCCAGCTAATTTTTGTATTTTTAGTAGAGATGGGGTTTCACTATGTTGGCCAGGCTGGTCTAGAACTCCTGACCTCAAGTGATCTGCTCGCCTCGGCTTCCTGAAGTGCTAGGATTATAGGCAAGAGCCACTGAACCCGGCCTGCTTCAAGATATATTTTAATAAAATGCAACTATTTTGTTAAGAGATATCTCTACTACAAAATAAATCAATAATATAGAACTGTAAGGAATTCGAATTTTAAAAAAAAATTTTTTTTTTTTGAGGTGGAGTTTCACAGTCTCCCAGGCTGGAGTGCAGTGTTTTGATGTTGGTTCATTGCAACCTCCAAATCCCAGGTTCAAGCAATTTTCATGCCTCAGCCTCCAAAGCAGCTGGGATTACAGGCGGATGCCACCATGCCCAGCTAATTTTTTTATTTTTAGTAGGGACGGGGTTTTGCCATGTTGGCCAGGCTGGTCTCGAACTCCTGGCCTCAAGTGATCCACCTGCCTTGGCCTCCCAAAGCGCTGCGATTACAGGGCTACCAAGCCTGGCCAAAAAAAATTTTTTAAGAAGACGGGAATCTCCCTGTCACCCAAGCTGGAGCTATCACAGCTCATTACAACCTTGAACTCCTGGGCTCAATCAATCCTCTTGCCTCAGCCTTCCAAGTAGCTAGGATTATAGGTGTGTGCCACCATGCCCAGCTAATTTTTAGAACATTTCTTTCGTAGAGATACGGTCTGTCTTGCCCAGGTTGATCTTGAGCTCCTGGGTTCATGCAGTCCTCATGCCTCAACCTCCCGAAGTGCTGGGATTACAGGTGTGAGCCACTGTGCCCAGCCTCTGCTTTGTCTTTTAATGCAAACCACAAAAGTTCCAACATGTATAAATTTTTTGAAGTAAAAGATTCTTTATTAAATATGACAAAGTAGGCCAGGCACGGTGGATCTCTTGAAGTCAGGAGTTGTAGACCAGCCTGGCCAACATGGTGAAACCCTGTCTGTACTAAAAACACAAAAGTTAGCTGTGCATGCTGGCAGGCATCTGTACTCCCACCTACTCGGGAGACTGAAGCACAAGAATTGCTTGAAGCCTCGAAGGTGGAGGTTGCAGTGAGCCGCAACTGCACCACTGCACTCCAGCCTGGGTGACAGAGACTCTTGTCTCAAAAAAAAAAAAAAGACAAAATAAAAGGCATTCAAGAGTTTCACAAGAAACTCTCCAGATTAAGAAGAGAAAAATGCTATCTTCATTGAAATAAACTTCCACAACTCTAATCTATAACAACACTTACCAAATACTGTGAAATCTGGGTAAGAAAGAGGAGGGTGCTGGGAACTAACCAATGTTAGTACCTTAGACTTTCAATGAAGGGTAGTTTTCCCCAAGTAACTAAAGGCTATAATAAGCTTAGCTTATTATTATCTTCTAACCGAAGTGATGAAATCTAATGGCATGAATATGCCATGAATTTTTTTATTTTTTGGACAGAGTCTCACTCCTCTGTCGCCCAGGCTGGAGTGCAGTGGCATGATCTTGGGTCACTGCAACCTCTACCTCCCACCTCCCCACTTCAAGTGATTCTCATGCCTCAATCTCCTGAGAAGCTGGGATTACAGGCACACGCCACCACGAGGCAGCGTTTCACTGTGTTGGCCAGGCTGGTCTTGAACTCCTGGGCTCAAGTGATCTGCCTACCTTGTCCTCCCAAAGTGTTAGGATTACAGGCGTGACCCACTGCACCCGGCCTCAAAACATTTTATAGCAATTTGGCATTGCTATGACATTTTATTTATTTATTTATTTATTTTTTGAGACAGAGTCTTGCTCTGTCGCCCAGGCTGGAGTGCAGTGGCACGATCTTGGCTCACTGCAACCTGTGCCTCCTGGATTCAAGTGATTCTCTTGCCTTAGCCTCTCGAGTAGCTGGGACTTGAGGCATGCGCCAACATGCCCGGCTAATTTATGTATTTTTAGTAGAGACAGGGTTTCACCATGTTGGCCAGGTTGTTCTCGAATTCCTGACCTCAGGTGATCTGCCTGCTCGGTCACCCAAAGTGCTGGGATTATAGGCATGAGCCACCACGCCTGGCCTGCTATGACATTTTAATCTTATTTTACAAAAGTAACAACTCTGCACTGAACTGAATATTAAACAAACAAAAGACAATTGGAGAACTGTGAACATTAACAGAAATTTTGATGATATTAAGGAATTATTCCTAATTATTGAGGAGTGGATTAGCACTGTGGTTATGTGAAAGAAAAAAAACAACACCCATCTTTTAAGGACACATGGTAAAATATTTACAAGAGATGATGAAGTCTGGTATTTACTTCAAAATAATCCAGAGTGGAAAGACGGTAGTAAAACGTATGAGGTATAGATTAAACAAAATTGGCCATGAAATGATAGTTGTTGAAGGCAGACAATTGGTACCTGGAGAGTCATTATACTATTCTCTCTACTTCAGTGTATGTTAGAAATATTTCATTAAAAAACATAAAATTAGAGGCAAGACCCACACTGGAAGCAAAATAATAACAGAAAAACAAACAAAACTATGGAGACGTGGTAAGGAATACAGATTTGAGGAACTCACACAACATTAAACAGGACAGAACACAGCAATAAAAATAACAAGAAAGAGAGCTAACTTTCTAAAGAAAGGAACACATGGAACAGAAAAATAGTAAAACAATACAACATCAGCAAAAGCCAAAATCTGGATACTGAGGTAGAAGAGCAATCTTTCAAGCAAAGCAGAAAGAAAAAAAACCCAGTGTGATCTCAGAGTTCTCAGCCATGCTCAATGCTAGAATAGAAAAATGTCTACAGAATCGTGAGGGAAAGAAATAAACTCAGATAAGTTAAAAGGCAATGGATAGGGATTCTCACATGGCAAGAATTCAAGCTACAATACCCATAAGCCTTTCTTAAAAAAAAAAAACAAACAAAAAATGGCTGGATGACAAAACCTAGCCACACCAAGAATGAATCAAAATTTAAATTCAAGAATGGAGAAACCATGATAAAAGAACTAATGATAAATACAGAATAAATATAGACCAGTAACTGTAGGAATGCAAGTATTTTAAACCTTTGCAAAATAAAAATAAAAATGATGGGGTGGAGATAGATTGAAATACTTCATAAACCTTAAAATGTATAAATCTCATTAATCTTTAATGGAAATATCTATCTACAGCATTGCCTAGACTTATTTTTAAAAATGCTGTAATATTTACAAGCCCAAATCTATTCTTTAAAATGGTATAAGGAGCGTGTGTGTGATGGAGTAACTTACTATGTGAACTTTAATAAGGGACCATCCCATCACCAGAGGTCTTTCAAAAATGAACTTGGCCAGGCGTGGTGGCTCACGCCTGAAATCCCATGCAATGGCACACATCTTACATCTTGGCTCACTGCAACCTCTGTCTCCTGGGCTCAAGTGATCCTCCTGTCTCAGCCCCCCAAGTAGCTGGGATTACGGGTGTGAGCCACCATGCTCAGCTAATTTTTGTATTTTTTGTAGAGACGGAGTTTCACCATGTTGTTCAGGATGGTTTTGAACTCCTGAGCCCAAGCGATCCAACTGCCTTGGCCTCCCAAAGTGCTGGGATTACAGGTGTGAGCCATTGCACCTGGTCATAGTCTAGTTTAGTTTAAAAAAAGAGCTCTGCCTTGGCCAGGTGCGGTGGCTCATGGCTGTAATCCCAGGACTTTGGGAGGCCGAGGCAGGTGTATCACTTGAGGCCAGGAGTTCAAGACCAGCCTGACCAAAATGGTGAAACGCTGTTTCTACTAAAAATACAAAATTAGGCAGGCGTGGTGGTGCATGCCTATAATCCCAGCTACTTGGAAGGCTGAGACAGGAGAATCACTTGAACCAGGAGGTGGAGGTTGCAGTGAGCCAAGATCACACCACTGCCATTGCCTGGGCAACAAGGGTGAAACTCGGTCTCAAAAAAAAGAACAATGATAATAAAAAATTTTCTTTGTCATTGAAAATTTGTATATATGAATCCAACATTCCTAGGATTGCTTAATATTGTATAATAGGCAACAAAACCTCACCATAATCCTATTTGCTACAATGTGATGACCCTCTCTCCCATCTCGGACACCGCAACAGAAAATTTTACCAATACTGTATATTAGGACTTGAAAATTACCTCAGGGAAAATTTGACATTAAATGAAAAAAAATCTGAAAAGACATTCAAAACATTATTTTGAAATGGTGATCTCAGAGCTCAAAAAGTCATGTCTCTAGAAAATTATGTAAAACTATATAGTAATATTTAAAACACAGTATATTCCATAAGGATGCCTAATGTTAACTGCTGCATAATGGTTTTAAAATTGATATTTTATTACTATATCTCCTATTAAAGTTCTGCCAGTTTAAAATTTTCAAGAGGAATTAAATGAAAAGCAAAATAACGATGAAACCATTATTTCTCAAAGTATACTCTACAGACAAACAGTGTTAGATTCGCTTACGATGTTTATTAAAAATACATATTCTAAGCCCCATCCTTGGAAATTTTGATTTATTAAACCTGAGGATACAGGAATTTTCATTAAAACAGAAAGCTTTTGGGTGGCTTTTATGAACACACATTTGAGACTTAATTAACTAGTTATACCTTACTCCCCTCAAAGATCACATATATTGCCTAAGAACGCTATCACCTCTACATGGATATGTCTGGTGCATAAATTTACAGAATAAATATTTCATATTGATTTTAAAATATAACGCTGAAATTGCTTTTAAACCTATCCTCTTCAATTCAGATAATTTGGCGATGAGAAAATAATGCTGAAACATACTTGGAATCTAACTGATACAGAAGTCGGTTTTTCTATTAAAAATAAGTGTTCTTACCATGCCATGATCAAATGTGAACACACCAACATCACGTCCATGATGAATATGATTCCGTCTAATAATTGGGTTTCCATGATTTTTAACCCAAATCCCAGCTAACGCATTATTGGAAATTTCATTATCCTCATATATTCCCTACAACAAGTAATCAGCAACAAACATCAGTAGAGCTTTTAAACATTTTTTAAAAAGAAAAAAATCCCACAAAATTCAAAAATACCTGTGCATGATCTGTTATATACAGTCCAACATTTTCACAGTCGCTGATGTTACAGTGCTTGATGGTGGGACATGCTCCTTGACCACTAACACATACTGCAGAACCAACTGTAGAAAAATTATTCATTTATGTAAAAACCTACTGGGCAACATGCAGTGACTCAAAATTTTATTGTAAAATATAAAGAAAACACTAACCTGTACATGTACTTCGGATGATACAGTGATCAATAATAGGGCTACAATTTACTGTAATCTCTAAGCAGTGGTGTGCATTGTGGTGTTGTGCAGATTTGTCATCAGGGTTAAACTGAAAAGTAAAAATTTTGTTTGAAATAAACAATTACTGCCTTTATGATTTCAATGTGTATTTTAAATCTTAACATTTCTTACCCTTATTGTCATATATCCAACATAAGCATCTTCAGAGCCTTCCATAAAAACGAAGGTTGAATCTCTAGTGTTTTCAATTATAACTTTGTCTGCCACTTTCCCAGGTGCTGTGGAGAAGATATTTTAAATATTACCTTTATTCGATTTCAACAGATGGGTATCTTTATGGAGGGGGAACTTACTAAAAACATTAGTACTGAGTAGTAGGACTAATAATCACTATCAGTTAACTCTGTTTCATCATCAGCCTTTACTGTATTCAAATCCATGCATAGTAATACTTCTAATAACATTTAACTATAAATACTATGAATATAAAATGCAATGGCATATTAAAAAATGGTTTCTTGTGGAAACAAAAACAAAAAATGGTTTCTTGTGGAAACCATTCTGTTTCCAGCAGCAGCACTGAAAACAGAAGCTCAAGAAGAGAAGAGATCTCTATTTAAATTTATTTCCAACAGTGGCCTCAATTTAGAAAGTAATAAAATCACCGGACAAAAATTTGCTCTAATCTATACTCCCCATCTTCATGGAGAGATAGAGGAAGAAAGCAAAAGAGGCTGTGAATGCAAATTTCACTAGCAAATAATAATTACTAGCTGTCTTAAAATGTTCTATGTACTGTATCCTCAACATAAAAAAAAAAAAAACACAAATCTTCAAATGACTCAGTGTTTGACAGATATTACATTTATTCTTAGAAACCTGACCATAAATAGCTTTGAAATAGCACAAAAGTATTTAAAAATTCTATTTCAGTTCCTTTAAAAACATAGCAATAAAAACATTAGCATCTTTCTTTGCAATTCTCCTGCCTCAGACTCCAGAGTAGCTGGGATTACAGGAGCACACCACTACACCTGGCTAATTTTTTTTGTATTTTTAGTAGAGATGGGGTTTCACCATGTTGGCCGGGCCAGTCTTCAACTCCTGACCTGAAGTGATCCACCCACCTCAGCCCCCCAAAGTACTGGGATTACAGGTGTGAGCCACCGCACCCGGCCGCATCTTTATTTTCAAATGAAAGATGAAAAAACTCTTTTTCTTTGTTTAATGAATAACTGAAGGCAACTGGAGGAAGTACTAACATCAGGAAACATACACAGCCAGGCATAGTGGCTCACGCCTGTAATCCCAGCACTTTGGGAGGCCAAGATAGGCAGATTGCCTAAGGTCAGGAGTTTGAGACCAGCCGGGCCAACGTGGCGAAACCCTATGTCTGCTAAAAATACAAAAATTAGCCAGGCATGGTGGTGCATGCCTATAATCCCAGCTACTTGAGAGGCTGAGGCATGAGAATTGCTTGAACCCAGGAGGCAGAGGTTGCAGTGAACCGAAATTGTGTCACTGCACTCTAGCCTGGGTGACATAGCTAGACTCTGCATCAAAAAAAAAAAAAAAAAGTTGGGGGGGCAGAAAAATTTATATACAGCTATAATTTCTGAACTCTTATGTTTTCATTTCCTTCACTTAAAATATGTGTAATATCTTCATTCCTACTTTACCAGCAGGATATTATAAAAATTCAACTGGATTTTAAGTCACTAGCATTTTGAAAATCCTATCACATAAATGAGTAAAATATTAAAATTTTAATGACAATGCATTTCAAAATACCTGCACCAATCATGGTGATTGGAGATTCAATATATATCCATTCATCAGTATATATTCCAGAATGAACAAAGATAAGTCCATCAAAATGAGCCTCTTGTACCCCACCAAGGGCATCTTCAATAGTATCATAATACTAGAAAAAAATAAATGTGTCAGTACACAACTGAAAGATTACCATTTTAAGTCATAAAAATAAAAATCAAACATACCAACATATTTTCTCTTCCTTTATATCTTGCAGGGTTACTGTAGAAATGTTCAGCAAATCCTGGCTTTACATGTGCACCTTTATACTAAAATGTCAAAAACAAAACCAGTGACTACTAACATAAACCTTATATTTAAATTAACGTACAACTGCATGAACAACTTTTATTACAAATCAAAAATAATTCTCAACTATTCCAAATAATTTTCTGTCATAAAGTACAATGTAAAATCTAAAACAAGTTATGATCCAGTAATATCCAGAAACAAAGAACAGGGTTTCTCAATCTCAGCATTACTGATATTTTGGGTCAGTTAATTCTTTGTTATGGGGGCTGTCCTGTGCATTGTAGGATGTTTAGAGGTATCCCTGGCCTCACCCCGCCAAATAGCAGCAGCACACTCTCCTCCCATTGTGACAATCAAAAAATGTCTCCCGACATTGCCAAATGTCGCGCAGAAAGCAAAATCATCTCCAGCTGAGTCACTCATGAAGGGCCGTATAACAATTAAGCTAAATGTGGAACTTTAAAACAACTGCTGAACACTAATAATTTAAATACAAGTTCAAACAGACCCACTGAAATCACAAGTGCTCTCAGGCTACTAATGCTTACTGTACTAACTTATTAAGGGATATGTCAGTAGTGAAAAGAATTGCTGAATACTCTGTTGGTTGATAATTGTTCATTAAAACCTACTCAACTTTTTTTTTTTTTCCCTGAGACAAGAGTCTTACTCTGTCGCCCAGGCTGGAGTGCAGCAGTGCAATCTCAGCTCTCCGCAACTCTACTTCCTGGGTTCAAGCGATTCTCCTGCCTTAGCCTCCCAAGTAGCTGGGACTACAGGCACGCGCCACCACATCTGGCTAATTTTTGTATTTTTAGAAGAGATGGAGTTTCGCCATGTTGGCCAAGCTGGTCTCGAACTCCTGACCTCAGGTAATCTGCCTACCTCAGCCTCCCAAGGTGCTGAGATTACAGGTGTGAGCCACCACGCCCAGCCTAAACTTATTTCTTAAAAGAAAGTTATTTATAAATGTATGATATAAACCAATATATTCTATTTATATTTCATACCAACTGCTGGAAACTCTCTTTCCAGGGATTTGGATGTTCATACTCTTCTGGATTAATCTGGTAGAATTTACCAGGTTCAGGATGCATCATAGGGCGAGTATATTCAAATACTTCCATATATAATCGTTTCCTGAACAGAGAAAGGAATTAAAATTTTCTTGATAAAATGTCCTTTAGATTAATACACTTTTGAACTATAACAATTATTGGAGGCCTCAAAAACTTGAGTAAGAAAGTAAGAATACACAAAAATGAATATTAAAACACAGGATATTTTTTTTTGAGACAGAGTCTCACTGTCATCCAGACTAGAATGCAAGTGGCACGATCTCGGCTCACTGCAACCTCCCTCTCCCAGGTTCAAGCGATTCTTCAGCCTCAGCCTCCTGAGTAGCTGAGATTATGGGCATGCGTCACCACGCCCAGCTAAAAACAGGATTTAAAATGTGAAAACGTTATTTTTCACATTTAAAATTTTCAGTGTAGTTGCATATGGAAATTATGTTTTTTTCCTTTTTTTTCCTTGAGACATAGTCTATTTCTATTACCCAGGCTGGAGTGCAGTGCCATGATCTCAGCTCACTGCAACCTCTGCCTCCTGGGCTCAAATGATCCTCCCAGACCTCAGCCTCCCAAGTAGCTGGGACTACAAGCACATGCTACCCAGGCTGGTCTTCAACTCTGGAGCTCAAGTGATTTACCCACCTCAGCCTCCCAAAGTGCTGGGATTACAGGCGTGAGCCACCATGCCTGGCTGAAAATTAGTTTTCCTGTGAAAATTTTCACAATGTAACTGCGTATGAAAATTAGTCCACACAGACCAACAAAAAGTTCCAATTTCCTTACAAACTGTTTACTCAGGAAGGGGAAAAAAAAGTTATCCTTACTGTAGAAACATCATGATTATCACTTAAAAAGATAATTTTTTCTTTTTCTTTTTGAGACATAGTCTCACTCCCATTGCGCACACTGGAGTGCAGAGGCGTGACCATGGCTCATTGCAGCCTTAACCTCCCAGGTTCAAGTGATCCTCTTGCCTTATTTATTTTTTTTTTTTTTGGAGAAATGAGGTCCCAGTATGTTGCCCAGGCTGGTCTCAAACTCCTGGGCTCAAGTAATCTGCCCACTTCAGCCTCCCAAAGTGCTGGGATTATAGGCGTGAGCCACTTCGCCTAGCCTAAAAAGATAATTTTCAGTAAAAATACTTTGAACTTAATTTGTCCTGTATCTTCAGTCCATTTACATCCTATCAAGAACCATCAAATCTTCAAACTGGAGTAATGGTTAACTATTATCATTTTTGGTACAGTGAGCAATGCTGTTTGGTTCTGCTGCTCTTCATTCTCGTTTCTCCTTTGTAATTTCTCTCTTAAATGTAAGGTGTGGGCCGGGCACAGTGGCTCATGCCTGTAATCCCAGCACTTTGGGAGGCTGAGGCAGAAGGATCACCTGAGGTCAGGAGTTCAAGACCAGCCTAGCCAACATGGTGAAACCCTGTCTCTACTAAAAATACAAAAAATAGCTGGGCATGGTGGCAGGCGCCTGTAATCCCAGCTACTCAGGAGGCTGAGGCAAGAGAATTGCTTGAACCCAGGAGGCAGAGGTTGCAGTGAGTGAAGATTGTGCCACTGCACTCCAGCCTGGGCAACAAGAACGAAACTCCGTCAAAAACAACAACAAAAACATACATATATATATAGTGCACATTTTGTGCATAATAAAAGTAATACACATAACCGTTATAAAACAAAAAAGTGTAAAGTACTATAGTTTCAATACATTAACTATTAACAGTCTGCCATATTTGCTTCCACTCATTTTATCTACAGATCATTTATTATAGTTGTGATTATATAGCAAATTCAATTTTGTACTCTGTTCTTTTCTTTAAAAAACAGGGTCTCCATCTGTTTTCCAGGCTGGAGTACAGTGGCACGATCACGGCTCTCTGCAGCCTTGACTTCCTGGCCTCAAATGATCCTCCTGCCTCAGCCTCTGGAGTAGCTGGGACCACAGGCAGGAGCCACCACACCTGGCCTCTTTTCACTTTTATAACAGCATTTTTTTCATGTTATTAAAAACTTGGGCTGGGTGCGGTGGCTCATGCCTGTAATCCCAGCACTTTGGGCGACCGAGGTAGAAGGATCACTTGACCCCAGGAGTTCAAGATCAGACTAACAGTGAGACCCTTTGTCTCCAAAAAAAAATTAGCTGGGCATGGTGACACATGCCTGTGGTCCTGGCTACTCAGGAGGCTGAGGCGGGAGAATGGCTTGAGCCCAGAGGGTTGAGGCTGCAGTGAGCTGTGATCGCGACACTGCACTCCAGCCTGGGTGACAGAGCAAGACCCTGTCTCTCAAAAAACAAATGAAAATCTCTGTAAAAATTACTATTAGTGGTTATATCACAACTCTCCAAGTACACATTACACAGTTTACGTGGTTCATTCCCTTATTTCTGGATATTTAGATTATTTAAAATTTTTCTCATTTTAACTAGGCTGTTATGAAAAATTTGTACATAAGGCAAAAAAACTTTTCAGAAGTAGAATTACTGGGTCAAAGAGCATGAATTATTTAAAGATTCATGAATGCAACTGTTTTCCAAAAGTGATGTATAAAACCTACATTCTAATCTATCAGATTTAAAATTCATTAGCTATTTTAAATTACAGTTATATTTCTAAAAAGCTATTAAAAGAAAAACATTTCCCATAATCACTCAGTTGCTATTAACTGATAAATAGCAGAGAAAATACTTCATTTACTGATTTATAAATACCACCTGGACTGACAGCCCCCATTTGTAACTTGGAATTGATAAGCATTTTAATTTTGTTTCAACTAATTGTAACTACCAACTCACCGCTCCGACTTTCCTACCATGTTTAGCATTTTGGGCAACAAATAATCTACCTCAAGTTAATAAGGAATAGGTTTTTACTTACCACAAAATTGGATCATTAGCAAGTTCACTGAAGCGTTTACATACACAAGCTGCTCTACAAAGATCCTGTTCCAGCAAGTAAGAGAAGATTTTTAGAACCACTTCATCTGGCAGTTTCTCCTGAAGATATTGTTCAGCAGGTGCTGCTATAAAGAGATTAACATATAAACTATCATTCGAGCAATAACTTTCTCATTATTTAAAGAACACAGTTTTCATTTTATCTAATGAATAGCTTCTTTTTTGGATAATGGTCATTTTATAAGCATGTGGGTTTCATGGGTAACACATATTTATCTCTACCCTGAACTAACAAAAGTACTCCTTCGTTTAGGTATTATGTGCCATCTCAGAAATGGTTAAAATAAATACATAAAAAGCATTTTTATACAACAATAAAAGTCAGAGGGAGAGGTCAGGGTTCTAAAGTTTATTCTGTAATAATCACTTTCTGAATCCCAAAGGTAATACTCGAATACATTTAACTTTCATTTTTTGGTATCAAGCAAAATTTTAAAAAATTATTTTACTCATTCCTTACTTTCCCACAGGAAATACCTGATAGATCTTGTGATTTTCCAGACACTCTTGCACGTTTTGCACGATGACCAAAGTTTTCTGTAGTTGAAGTTGAGGCGCCCTTCAAAAACAAAACAGAAACTAGTAAAGCAAATATTCTTATCATCCATAATCATTACTTCTAAAAAAGGATGACATTCCCGTTTTCGTTTCTTGAAAATTCTTTCATTACAAAAAGACAAGCAATTACATTTAAAGTTACCTCCATACTGTTCTTTGTGGGACACGCTGTTCTTTTCGGCAAAAGAGTTTTTCTACGAAGTTGGTATGGACTATTTTGTGCACCAGGACCTGATTCTTCTGCAACCATATCTGCAGGCACATCATCATCTGTTATAAACAAAAGCAATGAGAAAAATTACACTGTTTAAAAAAAAAGTTCTATGGATACAGAAAACTTTCTTAAAACTTCAAATTCGGGAGGGAGCAGATACAAGTTTTACGTGAAATTCCAACCAACTCGATAGCCTTATGAAAGAAATGTTAGATTTCTATAAAATGTGGAAGATTTTTTTTTTTTTTTTTGAGATGGAGTCTCGCTTTGTTGCCCAGGCTGGAGTGCAGTGGTGCGATCTCGGCTCAATTTTTTTTTTTTTTTTGAGATGGAGTCTCGCTTTGTTGCCCAGGCTGGAGTGCAGTGGTGCGATCTCGGCTCACTGCAAGCTCCGCCTCCTGAGTTCACACCTCTCTCCTGCCTCAGCCTCCTGAGTAGCTGGGACTACAGGCGCCCACCACCACGCCCGGCTAATTTTTTGTATTTTTAGTAGAGATGGGGTTTCGTTGTGGTAGCCAGGATGGTCTCGATCTCCTGACCTCATGATCCACTCACCTCAGTCTCCCAAAGTGCTGGTATTACAGGCGTAAGCCACCGCGCCCGGCCGTGGAAGACTTTTTTTTAAAAAAAGGCGAGGAGGATGTCCACTTGCTGAGAGGAGTGGGAAGGGAACTGGTACTACATGGTTAGAGATCATATATGGTGAAGGCAGCTTAGCAAGGAGTGTGTCTATGAAGAAGAACAGCTCAATATAGGGCATGAGATACCAGGTAGGGTAAAAAGGGTGTCAGAGGGTGGTCTGGTGTATGAACATCTTTTTTTTTTTTTTTTTTGGAGATAGAGGGTCTCATTCTGTCACCCAGGCTGGAGTGCAGTGGCCCGATCACAGCTCACTGCAGCCTCAACCTCTTGGGCTCAAGCAATCCTCCTGCCTCAGCAACCCGAGCAGCTGGGGCTACAGGCATGCGCCACCACCCAGCTAATTAAAAAACAATTTTTGGTAGAGATGGGGTCTCACTATATTGCCCAGGCTGGTCTCAGACTCCTGGGTTCTAGCAATCCTCCCACCTTGGCCTCCAAAGTGCTTTCAACAGGTCATGGCTACAGTGAGCTATGATCACACAATCTGCACTCCAGCCTGGGTGACAGAGCAAGACCCTGTCTAAAAATAAGTCATTCAATCCATCCATCTATGAGTTTATAATAATACTTTAAACATTAAAAAAAAAAGATTATTTGAAAGATGCTAGTGGAAACCAACCCACCATGTTGAAAACTGGTAAATAACACAGTGGCTCAAGCCTGTAATCCCAGCACTTTGGGAGGCCAAGGCGGGCAGATCATGAGGTCAGGAGATCGAGACCATCCTGGCTAACACAGTGAAACCCCATCTCTACTAAAAATACAAAAAATTAGCCTGGTGTGGTAGCAGGCACCCGTAGTCCCAGCTACTCAGGAGGCTGAGGCAGGAGAATGGCGTGAACCCGGGAGGCAGAGCTTGCAGTGAGCTGAGATTGTGCCACTGCACTCCAGTCTGGGTGACAGAGCAAGACTCCGTCTCAAAAAAAACCCCAAAACCAAAAAACAAAACTGGTAAATAACAAGATATAAGCAAACACTTATTCTTCCTCTCTTACATAAACTGAATCACCAGGTAGCTAAGTATTAGATGAGGGGAAGCTTCTCTATAGAAACATTCCAGTAAGGAAGAGATAATAAAATTAGAGAATCACCATTTTGTTATCTCTAATGAGTTAACAGATTAAACCAATGAGTATCAATAGTTTGTAAAATCACAAAAACAACCAGTAGTGTATATATCTCCTATACCACTACCTATGAAGTCTGGCTAAAAACATCAAACCTGAATCTGATCAAACCTTTAAGAAACTCTACAGGTCAAACTACCAGTTTCTTAACAAATAAATTGGACAAAAACAGTGGGAGAAAAATAAAGAAAACTTTATAAAACACATTAAGAATATAAACTTTGGTATTCAAATTATTATTATTATTATTATTATTATTAGAGATGGAGTCTCATTCTGTCGCCAGGCTGGAGTGCAGTGGCGTGATCTCCGCTCACTGCAACCTCCACCTCCTGGGTTCAAGTGATTCCCCTGCTCAGCCTCCTGAGTAGCTGGGACTACAGGCACACACCACCATGCCTGGCTAACTTTTTGTATTTTAGTAGAGACGGGGTTTCACCATGTTGGCCAGGATGGTCTCTAACTCCTGACCTCGTGATCCGCCCACCTCGGCCTCCCAAAGTGCTGGGATTACAGGCGTAAGCCACTGTGCCCGGCCAAATTATTTTTTAAAAAGCTAGAAAATGATTATAATACAAATGCTTTTAGTGGGGAAGGAGGAGAATATAATTTTTTTTTTTTTTTTTGAGACAGAGTCTCGCCCTGTCGCCCAGGCTGGAGTGCACTTGCGTGATCTCAGCTCACTGCAACCTCCGCCTCCTGGGTTCAAGCGATTCTCCTGCCTCAGCCTCCCGAGTAGCTGGGACTACAGGTGCGCACCACTATGGCCAGCTAATTTTTGTATTTTTGATAGAGACGGGGTTTCACAATGTTGGCCAGGATGGTCTTGATCTCTTGACCTCGTGATCCGCCCACCTCGGCCTCCCAAAGTGCTGGGATTATAAGCGTGAGCCACCGGCGCCCGGCAGCAGGAGAATATAATTAGAATGGGAAACATAAAAGGCTTAGCAGTAGCTGGCAAAGTTCTATTTCTTGACTTGTTGGTATTACAAAGATAATAACTTAATAATAACTCAACAAGCTCTGTATTTGTGTTTTATGTAGGTTTCTCTACCTAGCTGTATTTCATAATAACAAAGGTATAAAAAGGGGAGAGAGTTTGTAAAAGTGTAGTATTTAAAAGTAGAGATTTCCAGTCAGCTAACCTTGGGTGTAAATTAACATTTTTAAGCCTACATTTTCTCATCTATTAAAGATAATAGTATGTTATAATTGAAAGCTGCTAAAAACTTAAATATATGTAAAACACACAGTATGCCTGGGCTCATATGCAGAGTTCAAGAAGTATTTCAATTACTATTATTTCATTTAAATATTGTTTGATTAACATCACTTTCAAATGAAACTTGGAAAAACAGGTAAATTTTTCTTTTTTGTTTTTTTTTGTTTTTTTTTAAAAGATACAGGGTCTCACTTTGTCACCCAGGCTGGAATACAGTGGCACAATCATGGCTTGCTGCAGCCTGAATCTCCTGGGCTCAAGCAGCCCTCCCATCTTGGCCTCTCGAATAGCTGGAACTACAGATGTGAACCACCACACCTGGCTAATTATAACAATTTTTTTTGTAGACACAAGGTCTCACCACGTTGTGCAGGCTAGTCTCAAAACTCCTGAGCTCAAGTGATCCTCCTGCCATGGCCTCCCAAAGTGATGACATTATTACGGCTGTGAGTCAATGTGCCCAGCTTGTAAATTTTCCATGTAGTGCAGGAATCACCAAAAGTAGCCAGTATGATACGCCTAGGCATTTGTAGAACTCTCTCCCTTTGAGGTCTAATATGTGTAATTCTATAAATGTTTGTATATTAATAATATGACTAGTAAATGTCCTATGTGTGCTTGAAAGGAACATCAATACTAATTTTTAGAGTACGGTTTAAACATGTCTAAAAGATCTAGCTTGTTAATTGTGTTGTTCAAATAGTCTCTATGCTTTCATTTTTTCACTTTTGTTGAGGGTGGTGGTGGTTTATTCATTGGCTTCTGAAGGAAATGTGCTGAAATCTCTCACTGTATTTGTAGTTATTCTTTTTTTTTTTGCCTGCAAATTTTTGCTTTCTGTGCTTTGAGACAATATTATTTGGACACACAGATTCAAGATAACTATTTCTTCCTGGTGAATTATTCTATTCTTCATTATGTAATGGCTTTCTTCATCATCTTCATTATGTAATGGCTTTCTTCATCACTAACAATGCTTTCTGCCTTAAAAATCTATTTTTGGTCTATGAGCTTTCTGTTTTGGTTTGTGTCAGTCTAGTATTTTTTAAATCCTTTATTTTCAATTTCTTACTTTTATGGATTACATTTTAGATTTGCTGCTTCTTTTTTTTTTTTTTTTTTTTTGAGATGAGTCTTGCTCTGTTGCCCAGGTTGGAGTGCAATGGCGTGATCTCAGCTCACTGCAACCTCCGCCTCTTGGGTTCAAGCTATTCTCCTGCCTCAGCCTTCCAAGTAGCTGGGATTACAGGCATGCGCCACCACGCCTGGCTAATTTTTGTATTTTTAATAGAGACGGGGTTTCACTATGTTGGCCAGGATGGTCTCGAACTCCTGACCTCAGGTGATTCGCCTGCCTCAGCCTCCCAAAGTGCTGGGATTACAGGAATGAACCACTGTGCCTGGCCTAGATTTGCTTATTCTTAACCATTTATCGCTAGACTTTTCCTTTTCAGCCAAGGCAAGAGTATCTGTCTAATCTGAATTTTAACCCATCTACTGCCAATTTCCATGAGTATATTTTTAATTTCTAAAAGTTATTTTTTTCCAAGTTTTACTGTTTCTTTTTCACACTGATCTATTACCTCATCGGTTCATTTCCTTCTTTTATCTCTTCAATCATTTCACTCACATTTTATATTCTCTCTTAGATTGTTCTGTCATTGAATTTGTTCTTGAGTGAGCATTTGACTAGTGGGCACTTTTTCTAATCTCTATGCATAATTAGGGAAGTTGTTTCAGGCTCTAGGCCACATGCCTGGGTCTTTGTTCCAGATATATTTTGAAAAGGCCCAAGGCCATATATCCTATCCCCATGTGTGCAATAAAATTCAACCCCAGACCCCTTAGAACATATGCAGGACCAAAAGCCCCCTGTGTTATATACAGCAACACTAGCTCCCGCTTACTGTTCTAATTTTCTCTGGTTTCTGATACCTATGAATTTTCCTCCTCTTCTTTCCTTCCTTAAAAGTTTAGTTATACGTTTATAGTTTTGTTCTTAATGCATATTTCTTTGGTTTGTTTTGTTTTTGAGACAGGGTCTCACTCTGTCACCCGGCTGGAGTGCAGCGGTGGGATCTCGACTCACTGCAACCTCCGTTTCCCTGGCTCAAGCAATTCTCCCACCTCAGTTTACATGTGTGCACGCCACCATGCCTGGCTAATTTTTGTAGATACATGGCTTTGCCATGTTGCCCAGGATGGGTCTCAAACTCCTGAGCTCAAGTGATCTGCCCACCTTGGCCTCCCAAAATGCTGGGATTACAGGCATGAGCCACTGTGCCCAGCCCTTATTGCATATTTCATTTTGATATGTTTGTAGTACGCATGCATGTGGGTTAATGTCTCTATCAGCTTGTTTGCCATTGCCTTCAGTAGTCAGTCCAATTCTACAACACTCAAAAGTACATTCTCAAACTTTTCATCCTATACAACTCCCTCTTCCCTCCCTCACCTTCACCTTTTTAAAATCTGTAGACCTTATCACTACAGACACCCACCCACCCCACCCTGGAATCCTTTCCTTCTCACCATCGACTAGCAAATAGTAAAGATTGAAAAGTAAGGAATTCAAAGGTCGTAACAGGAAAGAGAAGGTGCTGATTAATTCATTTGCATCCTAAAATGTACAGCAAATAAATTCAAGAAGCTACATGATTTAAGTCATGAATACCACAGAAATCTCAACTTCCCACTTGTAAACACTGTCCTAAAGTGCTCATGAGTTATAAAATTACTGTTTTGAACTCTGCGCTGAAGAATATGTGCTAATTTCTACATAGTTCTCATATTAAATTACCACTGACTGTTCTGAGAATCAAGTACAGTGCCAGAAGTTACTTAAAAAGGGATCATTCAGGCCGGGCGCGGTGGCTCACGCTTGTAATCCCAGCACTTTGGGAGGCCGAGGCGGGCGGATCACGAGGTCAGGAGATCGAGACCACGGTGAAACCCCGTCTCTACTAACGATACAAAAAACTAGCCGGGCGTGGTGGCGGGCGCCTGTAGTCCCAGCTACTCGGAGAGGCTGAGGCAGGAGAATGGCGCGAACCCGGGAGGCGGAGCTTGCAGTGAGCCGAGATCGTGCCACTGCACTCCAGCCTGGGCGACAGAGCAAGACTCCGTCTCAAAAAAAAAAAGGGTCATTCTGGGAAGATAGGTTGGCTACTACTGTGATAAGCTGCAAAAAAGCTTAAAAGAAATCTCTAGTCATTTGGATTCGCTTCATCTTTTGAACTCCTGTAGTACTGAATATATACCATACATCCCTTACTATACCTTAGCTGCCTTATGTTGTATTTACTTTTTTTTATTATATGCCATATTTCCCTAAAATTATAAGCTCTCAGGGCAAGGTAGGGTAAAAAGGGTGCCCTCTTTTATATTCTTCAGCGTTTAACTTGGTGCCCAATCAGTACTCAATAAATATTGATTCCCATCAATGGAGAACCCTTTAATTTTACTCAATTCAGGAAGTTCTTCGTAGAAGCCATCACTAGTGGTGGCTATGTTGACCTTATGTCCTACTTTACAGGAAAAAAAAAAAAAGCCAAATAAGAACTGCCTAAACTTCCTTCCAACATCCAAATCCACAAATGCATTTACATGTAGATCCATTATTTTTTGTTCCCTCCTGAAATTATGGAGAGGTATTCCCCAAGACAGACTTAGCATACGTGAAACAAAAAATACTTGTTACATTAAATAAAAATGAGTAAAGCCAATGATCCATGATAGATGCAGCAAACTGGCTCCAACCCAAGAAACACGAAATCACGGATTAGTTATGGTTTTGTGCCAACAAGTCTAAAAGCATGACCTTAAAATAATTTTGGCCAGGCACGGTGGCCCATGCCTGTAAATCCCAGCACTTTGGGAGGCCCAGGCGGGCAGATCATCTGAGGTCGGGAGGTCTAGACCAGCCTGGCCAACATGGAGAAACTCCGTCTCTACTAAAAATACAAAATTAGCCAGCTTTGGTGGCGCATGCCTGTAATCCCAGCTACTCAGGGGGCTGAGGCAGGAGAATTGCTTGAACCTGGAAGGAGGAGGCTGCAGTGAGCGGAGATCATGCCATTGCACTCCAGCGTGGGCAACAAAAGCGAAACTGTCTCCCAAAAAAAAAAAAAAATTTAATTTTATAGTTTTCATTTTTATATCTAATAGAATATTAATGCCAATGATTAATGTCAAGTTGTAATCAAAGACTTAAAAATAACCCACTACCAAAAATGTTCAATTTTAATCACAATTTACAGAAAAATTTTTTAGTTAGAAAAAATGTTCTAGACCAGAAATGTCCACCAGAAATAGAACGCAATCCACATATGTAATTTAGCTGCATTAAAAAATAAAAGTGAAATTTTAATATACTTAACATATTAAATCTGAAATATATCATTTCAACATGTAAATATAAAATTGTTAGAGATAATTTACATTTTTTTCATACTAAATCTTTGAAAATAGTACGTATGTGTAATACAGCATGCCTCTATTCAGACTAGGCATATTTCAAGTGCTCAAAAGCCACATGCAGCTAGTGGCTACCCTTAATTGGACAATGCAGACACATACGGTCACTTATCACTTAAAAACAAGAACACATTCTGAGAAGGCTGGTCATGGTGGCTCACACCTGTAATCCCTGCACTTTAGGAGGCCAAGGAGGCGGTTCACCCGAGGCCAGGAGTTCAAGACCAGCCTAGCCAATGTGGTGAAACCCTATCTCTACTAAAAAAATAAAAGAAATCAGCCAGGTGTGGTGGCACCTGTAATCCCAGCTACTCAGGAGGCTGAGGCAGGAGAATTGCTTGAACCTGAAAGGTGTAGACTGCAGTGAGCTGACACTGTGCAACTGCACTCCAGCCTGAGTGACAGAGCGAGACTCTGTCTCAAAAAAAAAAAAAAAAGAAAAAGAAAAAGAAATTAAACACTTAGGCTATAATGGTATAAGCCTACTGTTCCTAGGCTATAAGCCTGTACAGCATGTTACTGTACTGTACTGAACACTGTAGACAATTGTAACACAACAGTAAATAACTGCCTATCTAAAGAAAGTAAAAAGGTACAGTAAAAATACAGTATTGTGGCTGGGTGTGGTGGCTCATGCCTGTAATCCCAGCACTTTGGGAGGCCAAGACAGGAGGATCATTTGAGGTCTGGAGTTTGGGACCAGCCTGGTCAACATGGTGAAACCCTGTCTCTATTAAAAATACAAAAATTAGCAAGGCGTGGTGGCACATGCCTGTAGTCCCAGCTACTGAGGAGGCTGCGGCAGGAGAACCGCTTGAACCCAGGAGGTTGCAGTAAGCCAAGATCACACCCACTGCACTCCAGCCTGGGTGACAGAACGAGACTCTGTCTCAAAAGAACAAATAAAATATAGTATCATAATCTTTTGGGACCACCATCATATAGTCTGTTGTTGATGAAAACATTGTTATGTGGTGCATGACTGTGTTAGACAGACTGTGTGTGTATATAAAAACACACACATATGGCCAGGCACAGTGGCTCATGCCTGTAATCCCAGCACTTTGGGAGGCTGAGGCAGGTGGATCATGAGGTCAGGAGATTGGGACCATCCTGGCTAACACAGTGAAACCCCATCTCTACTAAAAATACAAAAAGTTAGCCGGGCGTGGTGACGGGTGCTTGCAGTCCCAGCTACTTGGGAGGCTGAGGCAGGAGAATGGTGTGAATCCGGGAGGTGGAGCTTGCAGTGAGCTGAGATCGCACCACTGCACTCCAGCCCAGGCGACAGAGCGAGACACCATCTGAAAAAAAAAAACAAAACAAAAACAAAAACCAAACACACACACACACACACACACACACACACACACACACACACACACACACACATTTCACTAAACCTTTATCAGTTCTCTTAAAGCAGAGATCCCCAACCCCCAGGGCCAGTTAGGAACTGGGCCACCCAGGAGGTGAGTGGTAGGTGACCAAGCAATACTGCCTGAGCTCCGCCTCCTGTTAGATCAGACACAGCATTAGATTCTCATAGGAGTGTGAACCCTATTGTGAACTGCACATGCGAGGGATCTAGGTTGTGCACTTCCTATGAGAATCTAATTATGTGGTGCATGTCTGATGATCTGAGGTGAAGAGTTTCATCCTGAAACCACCCACCCCTCTGAGCCTGTGGAAAAATTGTCTTCCACAAAACCAGTCGTTGGTGCCAAAAAAGGTTGGGGACCACTGTCTTAAAGCATAAAAAGTTAATATGCAATTTAAAAGTATGCTATTTGCACACACATATACATCAAAATTTATTTTATAATTTCTAGATTTTACTACAAATCCTATGCTATAAATACACTACAATCTTCACTATTAATAGGAACCACAGAAATAAGTAAAGGCTTCTGGAAAATAAACATGTTTCTTTAATTAAAAAATAACCTTTGACATCTTTGATAATAAATGTAGCACTGAAAATTTATTTTAGAATTCAAATAAGATTCCTAACTGTCTTGACTCTATTTATTCTGAGGCTAGCAGAATACCTTGCTTTTTATATACCCTTTACCTTGAAAGTTTGCAAAAAACTATACTATTGATTGGCTGGGGTTTAAAGTCTACACATTTTAGGTTATAAAGTTAAGAGTAGTTTATGGAATTTAATTGACAGAAGTTTTTTTCCCCACAAATATACAAATTCCAATTTACTTACCCATACTCACAGATCAGATTGGAAACTTAGGCAAATCTGTGCTACTAACAACTTTGTGTTTAGAAACAGCTCCCAGTCTCATGGCGTAAAGGAACCACACTTGACAACTGTTTCTAACACAGTTGGAAACTACCACAGCTTTTCTCTAACTGCTAAAAAAATTCACAAATGGAAATCAAGACAAAATTTAAATACTTATAAAGTTAAATGGTTTACTTAAAATTTAAATATTTTATAGTAGAGAGCCCAAAAGTAAAGTTATAATTTAAAAACCTTTTTAAAAGCTTGACTTGCTGCAAAGCAAGTGTTTCTGATTTTATAGTTACATTTTAAAATTATTTATTTAGGATACTGTTACACAATACTTCCATTAATGTATTCAATTACTAACACACATACACTCTCACACTGAATTTTTGCCACTACAGGATCATTATACTCAAAATGACTAAAAAAAATGTGCATTTTCATTACTTAGCAACAACCTTCAAAAGCCAAATCTTGCCATGTACTGTGCTAGGTATTGGTGAAACAGGTCAATCAAACAGAATATTTGCTCTTCTAGAGCCTAAGAGACAGACACTAAACAGGCAGTAATAATGCAGCGTGTCACATGCTGATAAGGATAAGCAAAAAGTATTGAGGGAATATTTAACAACATCTAATCCAATATTAGATGATGTGGGTATTGGTATAAGGTTTTCTAGTCCAAGCTGAGAAATGGATGACAACTGAGAGTTAGTCATGTAGAAGGAATAGTGTGTGTGAAGACCTGAAGGTGCTCATCTCCAGCACAGGTATCAAGGAACTGCCAGCTGCTCCATATGTATGGCTATACTACGTAGCAGAGGCCAAATTATAAAGGCTGTTACAAACACTTAAAATAATTTAGACTTTATCTTAAAAACAAAATATGGTCCCTGAAGGGTATTAAAAAGAACAGTAATGTGTTCTGATTTTGGTTTTAGGAAGATCACCCAAACAATGCAAAACAACTGGAAATGAATAGCACTGGTGGGAGGAGACCAGTAAGGGTGCCACAGCACAAAACAACTCAGAGAGGAAGATGGCTACAGTAATAAATATGGAAGAAATGGATATATAAGATACAAGATAAAGCTCATAAAACTTTATGAGTGGGTATGGTGGGCTGGGGGTGGAGAGGTTGGAACCAAATTAATACTGACTTGGGCAATTCAATGGATGGTGGTGCCATGTACTAAGGCAGTGACTTTGGAGGTTGAAGGTGGGGAAACAAGATGAGTTAAGGGTTTGGATTTTGAGTTTTGAGGTACCTGTGAGACATTCAAGTGGAAATGCCCAACATAAAACTAAATATGTAGATCTCAAGCATTAATGAGTCATTTGGGTTGGAAATAAATAAGAGAATTTTGTCACTCAGAAAATACACTACACTAGGAATGGGGAGTCAGAAAGCATAGACCAGCTATCATAGCTATCATAATATACATATGGTACAATACTGTTTCATGTTAGACATGCCATTCAATTTTTGAGAGGTAGCCATATGATGTAAAGTGGACTGTTATCTGTTGATGTCAAAATTAACAATACTGTATATAGAAAATGTCCACAGATTCATGAATTTGAAATGAATTTAAAAAATAAGTAAAAAATGTCTGTGGGCCCAGAATTGACAAAAGTTCGTAACTTTAGTTTGATTAAAAAGAAAATCTCCAACTGACAGCTACTAATTGAAGGATTAAAGTCTCTTGAGAATAGCTTAACTTTATTTTAATTCTTTCCTGTTTCGTATCACGTTCTGTTCTCCCAAGACATTTTCTCTCATTGCTTTTGGGAAAAGGAGTGTAAAATAGTCTCTCCCCAGAATGGAACATGTGAAAACGTTTTCTTCCATTCTCACATTTGTTCCCCTAGTTTTTCACGTTCAATATTTCCTATGCGTCAAAATTCATAAAATACATACGATAATTTTCTATTTTAACAAGCAAGAAAAAATTTTTTAAAGTTAGTAACTTCCAAAGATTTAAAATACTTAAGTTCAATCCAAGTTCAACTGGACAATGTAATTCAAAAGTAGTGTTATGTACAAGTAGAAACTGATATGGCCAGTTATGAAATATATCATTAATTCAAGACCAGAATGACCATAGCCCCAAATTAACAATTAAGTCAAATCTAGCTTTAGCCTAACCTTGGATTCACAGACGTTATCAACTAATTGCTATTAATTTTTTCTTTTCTTTCTTTTTTTTTTTTTTTTTTTGAGAAACAGTCTCACTCTGTTGCCCAGGCTGGAGTGCAGTGGTGTGATCTCGGCTCATCACAACCTCCGCCTGCCAGGTTCAAGCAATTCTCCTGCCTCAGCCTCCCAAGTAGCTGGGACTACTAATTTTGTATTTTTACCATGTCTGGCTAATTTTTGTATTTTTAGTAGAGATGGGGTTTCACTATGCTGGCCAGGCTGGTCTCGAATTCCTGACCTCATGCTCCGCCCGCCTCAGCCTCCCAAAGTGCTGGGATTACAGGCGTGAGCCACCATACCCAGCCTATTAATTTTCATCTTTTTGCTAGTCATTGTGAATATAAAGGTCCATCACTGAGGGAACTGTTCTAGTAGGGGAGTGAGATATGTAAACAAATAAAGCAATATAGTAAGTGCCATAACAAGGACACACGCAGGTGTTATAAAAGTATAAAATAGGACACACAAATCATCATATGCACACAGCTTAAAAGAAAACAATTTAGCCTGTCCCTAATGTATTTTCACATAAAATTTAGAAATTTCTAGAAATGTCTTTAGTTTACGGGCAAGGAGTTTAAGAGCAAGAGTGTGAAGTATGAAAAGCAAAATGAAAATATGGCTATATTCTTATAAGCATTAAATGCTTAACCTTTCCTTTGTGAATTCACACAAGAAAAAACTTTTTTAAATATAGAACGCTTTACAAATTTGCATGTCAATCTTGGGCAGGGGCCATGCTAATATTCTCTGTATCAAGCAACCTTTTTTTTTTTTTTTTGAGACTGAGTCTTGCTCTGTTGCCCAGGTTGGAGTGCAATGGCACTGTCTTGGCTCACTGCGACCTCCGCCTTCTTCAAGCGATCCTCCTGCCTCAGCCTCCTGAATAGCTGGGATTACAGGCACCCGCCACCACACCTGGCTAATTTTTGTATTTTTAGTAGAGACAGGGTTTTGCCATGTTGGCCAGGCTGGTCTCGAACTCCTGACCTCAGGTGATCCACCTGCCTCGGCCTCCCAAAGTGCTGGGATTACAGGCGTGAGCCACCACGTCCGGCCAGCAACCATTTTATTGAAAGAAGAAAAACAGACCTCACCAGAGAGAGAAAAGGATGGGGAGGGGGCTCAGCATCATCAGTTCTTTCCCAGTCCCATTCTTTGACTATAATTTGTGGTACTGCAACATGATTTCTAGTAATGTTTTTCACAAATCAAGAAATCACCCAACAAGAAAGGTATTAATTTGTTCTATTGACAGGCAGTTCAGGCCATTAAGGTTAAGTGAAATGCTTAAGGTTAGAAAGCCAATAAACGGCAGCAAAATAATTTTTAAGTCAATGGACTCTAGATATAATGTTTTTATTTTTACTTATCACTACGAAGTAATTTGGGTGTCTTTTAAAACTTTATTGTATCAATACAAATGATGATGGATGATAATAATGATAGTAATTCAAATAAATAGTGCCATTACTGCTAACAGTGTATCTAACACTTACTGAAAACCTACATGTACAGGCACTAATGTTTCAAGTGTTTTATACGTGTATCAACTCATTGAATCCTTCCATCAACTTCATAAGGGACATACTATTATTCCTATGTTATAGATGAGGAAACCAGGCAAAGAGAGGTTAGGCAACTCACGCTACATCACACAGTATTAAGCAGCAGAGGCAGATCAGATGGTTAAGCTCCAGAGCCCCCTACTCTTAATCTCTGCTTTACAATTAATTTTGCTAAATAATACTGGATACATTTATTAGGAGTATATTAGCCTATAAAAGAATACCATGGAATGGGACATAAACCTTTTGGGAATGTTTAATTTGAAGAATTTTTTTTTTTTTTTGAGATGGAGTCTTGCTCTGTCACCCAGGCTACAGTGCAGTGGCACGATTCCTGAGTTCAAGCCATTCTCCTGCCTCAGCCTCCCCAGTAGCTGGGATTACAGGCACACACCACCAAGCCCAGCTAATCTTTGTATTTTCAGTACAGACGGGGCTTCACCACGTTGGCCAGGCTGGTCTCGAACTTCTGACCTCGTGATCCACCTGCCTCGGCCTCCCAAAGTGCTGGGATTACAGGCATGAGCCACCGTGCCTGGCCCAGGAATTAAAAAATAAATAAAATAATACTTTTCCATGTCATATTTTATTCAAATATAGAAAAATACCACAATATTAAATCAGATCCTTTATTTTATTAATAGGTAGCTCCTCAGATGTTTTAGTATTGTAAATAGTAATATGTGGAGACAGTATAGCACAATGACTAAGAATACAGGCTCAAAAAAAACTGGCTCTTGGTTACATTCCTGGCTTAGTAGCCACCCTGTTATCTTGCATAAGTACCTTAGCCTCTTTAACTTAAGCTCCTCAACTGATTTTCAGTTCATCTATAAAATGGAGATAATCATGGTGCCTACCTTATAAAATTATTGTGAAGATTAAGTAAGATTGATAATACTTAACAGTACCTGGCAGAGATGACCTCTCAACGTTAGCTATCATCATAATTGAGATGTGATACTGAAAGTTACCAAGGTCCACTCAAAATATATTTCAAATTCCACCTGGAGGCTTAAAAAAAATTATCCAATTTCATCTTCTAAAAACTCTATGAGGTAGAAATAATGATTTCTATTACAAAATATTACTCATGACAGGTATTTAGAATGGTTCTAGAAGCTTAGAAGATAATGTTAAATCCACAAATGCCAAGTGCTGACCACAGATAAAAATGAATACTGTTCCCTTTAAAGTATCAGTAGTCATTTGCAGAGGCTATAAAACTATTCCAACAATCCTGCCAGTTTCAAAGTATGTATCACATTAATTCTTTCTGAATTATAAAAGTATGTTCACTTAGAAAATATGAATATAGAAAAACACACAAAAGAGAAAACAGTTACTTAACGTCTCAGTTTAAGAATATTTTTTCTTTTTTTTTTCTTTTTTTTTTTTTTAGACGGAGTCTCACTCTGTCGCCCAGGCTGGAGCACAGTGGTGCGATATTGGCTCACTACAACCTCCGTCTCCCGTGTTCAATTGATTCTCCTGCCTCAGCCTCCCGAATAGCTGGGACTACAGGTGCGTGCCACCACGCCCGGCTAATTTTTGTGTATTTTTAGTAGAGATGGGGTTTCACTGTGTTAGCCAGGATGGTCTCCATCTCCTGACCTTGTGATCCGCCCGCCTCGGCCTCCCAAAGTGCTGGGATTACAGGCATGAGCCACCAAAGAATATGCTCAAAGAAGATTCTTTGAGCAATGTTTTAAACAAATTATATAATTTGAGACACTACATACTGCTTGGTATCTTTCTTTTTCATTGTTATTACATCATGAGTATGAAATAAGTTCATGATGCATGTCATAAAATTTTTTCTGAAACACAGTTTTCAATGGCTACAGGATATCAGTGTCCCATAATTTATTTAATCAGTCCCTTCTTATTAAAGTTTACTTAACTAGTCCCCTGTTATTAAGGTTTTCTGCCTTGGCCATAGTTGTGAACTCTTTTCAATCATGACAAATTTACCCTTTAGAATAAATATGATTTTTGACATTAACTCACTCAGAATCAAATGACTTATCAAGCCAAGACATATAATAGTTGACATTAAAGTACTTATTATAAAGCAGTTTGAGCATCAACATACATTTTCTCATTTGTTATAACCACCCTATGAGATTGATACTATTATTCCCATTTTACAAATGTGGATGATGAAGTTTAGGAGAGATTAACTTTCTGGAAGTCAAACAGTAAGTGGCAGGGCTGAGATTTGATTCAGAAACCCAGTCTTAATTTCGGTTCTGTCTGGCTTCCCTAATAATGGTAATAACAAAATCAACAACACAACCAGTAACACCAGCCAACAACAATAATAATGAGCAGTTAACATTTATTAACACACCAGGCACTGTAATAATTAATTTATTCCTATAAAGGAAAACCTAGTTGTTATTAGTCCAACTTGCCAATTCTGTCCCCAGGACTTTTTTTTTTTTTTTTTTTTTTTTTT